>NC_091466.1:26640800-26710521 GCF_027789765.1 Dendropsophus ebraccatus
GCTAAAAAAATCTCAAGTCTTTCAGTACTTATCATCTGTTGTATGTCCTGCAGGAAGTGGTGTATTCTTTCAAGCCTAGAGAGCAGGAGAGGTTTTCTATGTGGATTTGCTTCTGCTCTGGACAGTTCCTGACATGGACAGAGGTGGCAGCACAGACTGGAAACAATATACCACTTCCTGCAGGACATACAGGAGCTGCTAAGTACTGGAAGACAGGAAATATTTAAATAGAAGTAAATTACAAATCTATATAACTTTCTGACACTAGTAAATTTTAAAGAAAACATTTTCTCTAGAGAATTTTACCTAGTTGAGCTTAGATATATCACCACATTGGTATCATACACTAACTATTATTGACTATATGAGTGCTATTATAATATTAGTGTACAGATCCTATGTAGACATTGTATCTGACCACTGTATAGCGGTACTTTTGGATATATGGTGCTTGTATAGTGGTAGTGTTGTACAGATCCTGTGTAGACATTGTATCTGACAACTGTATGGCGGTATTATTGGTCATATATGTGCTTGTATAGTGGTAGTGTACAGATCCTATAGCTGGTATCTGACCACTGTATGGCAATATTTTTGCATATATAAGTGCTTGTATAGTTGTAGTGTTGTACAGATTCTATGTAGACATTGTATCTGACCACTGTATGGCGGTATTATTGGTCATATATGTGCTTGTATAGTAGTAGTACACACATGATCATGTCATTAGGTAAATCCTAGCTATTTTATTTTTCTTGTATTGTTCATAGTGTAATTTACAAATGAATGTGAGAAGTGATAGTTGGCTCCATCCTAGGTGTTGTGTGACATTGTGTATTTTCTGTCATATGGCAGGGATTATATTGAATATGGGCTGCTGGGATATCACTGCCGCGCCTGCTATTTAGTCCCAGTCCAGCCCTGCTCCTAGGTCTGGATGAGTCCCGTACACTAGGTTCCATACCTACTCTAACTTAGGGGTTATCCAGGATAAGAATAAACACAGCTACTTTCTTGCAAAAACAGCACCAGCCCTGTCCTCCGGTTGTGTGTGGTACTACAATTGAGCTCCATTCACTTCAATAGAACCGAGCTGCTAAACCTGAGCCAAACTGAGGACAGGAGAGGTGCTGTTTCTGGAAGAAAGCGGAAGAAAATGTTTTTCTAAGCCTGGATAAGACTTTAGTCGCCTTCTGAGTTGCTCTCCTTCAAGTGCTGCACTTGTCTGGTTATTCTGATATCTATCTATTGCGTTTTTATGAGAGAGAAAAGTAGATTTAGAGCCCTTTGTACTGGGTGCCTTTCTTAGTCTGGCCTCTCCCCATTGACCTTTCTAGCACGGGAGACCCCACCAGGAGCATTAACTCCAGCCAGCTTAGCTCAATGGATCACTAAGGCACGCAAGCTCCCTCACCACGTCAAGGTGAAGGCACAAAGAGGGAGCCCTCCCACCCTCCCACAAGCTCTACAAAGTCTTACGTAGCTTGTGCTTAACCAGAATTTTAGTTAAGTTTAACTCTAGTTGGCTTAGTTGGTTTAAGTCTGGTCTAATTTAGATTTAAGTCCAGTTAAGATTTAAGTTAAGTTAATTTAAAATTTAGATTGGAGCAGAGATCAGTTGAGGTGATGCTCTACATGTAGATATCGTCATCATCATTATCAGCATCTTCTTTGTCAGTAATGACAGGATGATATTGATTTGACCACTCCGGGCACACAAAGCTGAACTTATTAAACATTTGCTGATCTTCAGGTTTGATGACGTTTGGTGGTTCAGCAAATTTCATAGGTTCTTCAGCATTGAGATCAACAGAGGATGTCATCATGATTGCTGGTGGAACAATGCTCCCGACTTCCACGTCCTCCCAATTGATATCCGAGAAGAATGGATGGCTCCTGATGTCCTCTTTGACTCCCAGCCGCTCGAACTGGTCTTTACGCAGCAGGCTTTTTAAGATGTTAACTGCGTCGTCAGTAAGGGACTTTGGGTAGTCTGGAGTATGACAGAGGACAGAGATTTCTGTTTCGGTCTGGTCTCTTCCATAAAATGGACGCTTGAAGGTCAAAAGATTGTAGAGGATGACGCCAATGGCGAAATAGTCGACTCCTCTCCCATGTAGCTGGCGTTTTATCATCTCTGGGGCTGCATATCCTGGTGTACCTCCGCACACAGTTCTGGTCAGGCTATACGCATTTGTCACAGCAAAGCCGAAATCTGTTATTTTTAAGTGGCCTTCTCTGGTGAGAAGTATATTTTCTGGCTTCAGGTCCCGATGGATAATATTTCTTCTGTGCAGGAACTCTGTGCCACATACCACTTCGGCTGTGATGAACTTTACTGTGTCGGTATCAAGAGGCGAGTGCTTTTTGACAAATTCAAACAGGTCCCCTCCGGTGGCCAGTTCCATCACATAACAGGCAAAGTTTGGCGTGTGAAAGGCGGCCAAGCCATGCATCAAGTATGGGCTTTCATGAGTTAGTTGCAGGATATGGCGTTCTTTAAAGCTGACGTGCCTCTTCTCTGTCACTTTAATGGCAACAAATTCAGTGCGGATGATGTCTTTTGCCAAGAGGACTTTACCGAAGGTTCCTTCTCCCAGTGAATGGTAGAAGGTGAAGCAGTCCAATGTTAGGGGGACTGTAACAGGTGAGGTCTCTTTAGAGGTGTCAGGGTCTTCTTTGGATGACGGATTCCTGATGTTACTGGGTCCTGGCATTTCACAGGAACGTTCTTCATTGAGTTTAGATGTTCCTCTCCATTTTGAATTAATGATCCATTCCCAACATTTTTGCAGTTGGGCTAAGAACGGGATCTTGGCACTTTTCTTGGCTTCATGGTCCTTCTTCGGTCCGTCGTGGTCCTTCTTCGGTCCGTTGTGGTCCTTCTTCGGTCCGTCGTGGTCCTTCTTCGGTCCTTCCTCTTCGGTCTCCTGTTGATGCTTCTCTTCATATCGTGCCATATAGTGCTGGGCATACAGGAACTCCACGCTATGAATCCGGTCACACAATTCCTGATATTCCTCTTCCATGGCTATTTGGCCCACATAGTGCAAGGCACATATGTCATCCATGTTGTTGGTTTGGTCACACCATCGTTGGTAGTCCTCTAACGTGGCTTCTTGTTCAGCGTAGTATAGGGCCCTCAGGTCATCCAGGTTGTGGTACTGGTCACACAGTAGTTGGTGCTCCTGCAGTATGGCTTCCTGTATACGGCTATCTGTTACAAAGGAAAAGAATAGATGTGTGAATTAATAGAAAGAGGTCATATAGGGAATATAGGAGGATTATTATTACAGAGTGGACACAGAGAGGTAATAATACTACAGAGGGGGCAAAGAGGGGTCCTAATTCCACTGAGGGGACGCAGCATGTCATAATACTACAAAGGGGGCACAGAGGAGATTGTATAGTACAGAGGGGGCTCCGAAGCATCCTATTATTACAGTGGGGGCAGAGACAGCTTTACTACTACACAGAAGGTATAGTGGGTCCAAATATCAAAGAGGGGCCCTAGTACTAAAGAGGGGACACAGAGGCATTGTTATAATACAGATACATCCTAATACCACAGAGGGGGCAAAACAGGTCCCAGTGCTATAAAGGGGGCACAGAGGGGTCGTTATACCTCCCAGAGGGTGATGGGGTTAGTGATGTTACAGAGAGGGAAAGCGGAAAACATTACAAAAGTTTCTGGCCATATGCCATGTACTGCCGCTTTAATGCCCTTTTGTCACCGAGAAAACCACAATGAATGTACACTGCAATACATTACTTTTACTATACATATATTATAGTATTGCAGTATATTGTACTAGCTGAGTCTGTTGGGAATGGAAAGTGGAATCTGATTGGTTTCTAGGGGCAACTGAGACAGTTTCACTTTCCACCATGTTTGATAAATCTCCCCCAATGTTCTTTATCCGGTATGGTGAACGTGGGGCATGAAAAACATCCACACATCCCACAATAAAAGTGAAAAAGGACGATAAACTTCTATGGACAGCAGCTTCAGTTTATATTCCTGGGATATAAAAGATGGCTGCCTGCCTCACGCGTCCCTAGGAAGACGAGTAAAACCAATCAACAAGGCCCCAAATACTAAAATTACCTAATGGGGTGGGGACAACAAAGGTGAGTGGTTCACAGGACACCATGCAGCTTACAGCCACTACTGGAGGGGGTAACTACTGTGTGGGGGCGCTATTCCCATGAATCAGCCCCACTGTGTGTGTTCTATGGAGCCCTAAGGATGCATGTACAATTCCAGTTGTTGGTCCTACCTGTGGCGTCCATCAGAGGGATGATAATGCTGTGGCTGGAAGATTTCCTCTTCTTACATGTCATCCGGGCCCAGGCACTTTGCAGGCAGGCTAAGACACGGTTCTTTCTTGGCTTCTTGGTTGTAGTTGGCTGCTCCTGACCGTCATCATCATCATCTCCTCTGTCCTTGTCTCTCCTCTCGTCCTCTCCATAATTCTTCTCCTTCTCTTCTGTGTCTCCTTCTAGATGATTCCTCTTGTTTTTTGCCTTCATTTTAGGTTGTGGTCAAATCTATATCGATGATCCAATCCAAGTGATGATATCAGTAAGTGAGAGCGATCCCTCCCATGTATCTCTGCTGAGCGGCAGTTATCAACTGATGGAATGTTACCTGTGCAGCTAAGTGTACAATGTCTGTGTGATGTCATAGCCTTTCCTTTGTGATGTCATCAGCTTTCCTTTGTGATGTCATCAGCTTTCCTTTGTGATGTCAAAGATCAACAGAGTTCCATAGTCTTGTGAGTGAGGGAAGAAATGCACCAACATATATGTGTATAATGTGTATAGATACTAAATATATATATATATATATATATATATATATATATATATATATATATATATATTTATTCTACTTTTGGAAAAGAAAAAACAATTAATTTGTTTTACAAAAAAATAAAGAGGTTCTGTCTCGGTATCATGTTACAATATCTGTGTATTTTACTGTATAAATGTCCGAAGCAGAAATAGGCCAATAGAATTTGGTTACCCGCTGTTTTAATGTATTTTGTAAAGTTATTAAAAATATTAAAATCAGGCATTTTTGTTAGAAATTTTATATTAAGATATATAAAGAGTTTTTTTTCTGCCAATTTATCCCATTTTACTGAGACTGTTCTTCTTACTGACCCCCTCTTCATATATACACAACAATGGGGGGCTGTGCTGTGTGTTTCTGTAAGTCTTTTACATAAAAACAAACTATTACAACAATAATAACAACGACAATAATATAAATACCGTATAGCTGTAGGGTGTAGAGACAGTATATACAAGTCCACCCAGGTATTAGCTGCTCCAGCCTCATTCTCCCCATACACATCAGTGTAATAACAGCCACATGTGCAAACCACAACCACACTAATAACCCTCCTAACCTCATCTGTGCACAATACCCAACATCACATATACTAACCCCCTGGGCTGCTGGTATCGTCTCACACCAAATAACTGTGCCCACACCCAACACCACACACTAATATACAATAGTGTAGTGCTGTGTGTTACATAGGAGAGTTAGATACAGCAACTCATCTGAGTCTATCACACCAGAGGCCGCCTGGCTTCCCTCATACTCAGTGGTGGACATATCACTTGTGCAGCCGCTACGGCTGCACAGGGGCCCCGGGCAACACAGGGGCCCGCCAGGTTTAGACTATGAGCCTCAGCCTAGCGGGCCCCTCCACTGCCATGATAGGCTTAGATACAGCAGCTCAGTAGACAGTATCGCACATGATAGGCTTAGATACAGCAGCTCAGTAGACAGTATCACAGAAGATAGGCTTAGATACACGAGCTCAGTAGACAGTATCACACATGATAGGCTTAGATACACGAGCTCAGTAGACAGTATCACACATGATAAGCTTAGAAACACCTGCATGTTGCATGTAATATGCTGTGTGATATTGAAAGTTTTATTACCATTGCTGGATACAAAATCCACTGCCCTTACCACATTCGGGCAAGCCACACGGCAGTGGATTTTGTATCCAGCGATGATAATAAAACTTTCAAGATCACACAGCATATTACTTGCAACACGGAAGGTGTCATTTATTATGCTACCTGTCGTGTAATCTCATTTATGTAGGACTCGCCTCGCGGAAACTGAAAACAAGGGTCCGAGAACATGTCCTAGACATCTGGCGAGAGATGGAAAAGGAAGATCTATACCAGCGGAAACCAATTGCCAGACACTGTAAGATGGCACATGATGGGAATGCAAGCCTCCTGAAGATAAGAGACATTGACAGAGTCCACATTGGAAGAAGAGGAGGGGATTGGAATTTTTTTTTGGCACAGATGGAAACGCGTCCGATCGTTAGGATCGACTGTGTAAGTCCTAGAGCAAATGTGACACCTGGAGCTATTACCTACCAATTTACCAATCCTGTGGTGGGGCATCTTCAAGTTTAGTGCCTAGGGCAGCAGCAGCTGCTAATACGGTCCTGGGATACATATGCATAGTTGCCAACAGTCCCGTTTTCGCCGGGACTGTCCTGGATTTGACAGGCCAGTCCTCACTAAGTAATGTCCTGGGTTTGCCCGGTAAGCTCCGCCCCTGTGACATCACGCCCCACCCCCGTGACGGCCCCCAATGCATTGAAGCCTAAGCATAGGCTTTTTGGCTGTAGGCTGTATATTCTGCCTCCAGCCACCAGAGGCCGCTCTCTCCTCCCAGCTACAGGACCTGACAGTGAGGTCACTCACTCCTGCCTCTGGGATAGAAGAGCAAGATGGCCGTGTGCTGCAGGGAGCAAGGTAATAAGGTGTCCACATGAGGGGGATTATGCTGAAGGACTGGTATACACTATATACCAGTCACAGCTCTGATTACCAGTCTGATTACCAGTATACTAGCCTCTCACCCCAGTGTATAGTTTATAATCCCCCTCATGAGGGCACTTCATTATACCACCAGTATTATACAGTGCTGTGAGACTGCTGGTATACTGAGGAGCCCACATGAGGGGGATAATGCTGAAGGAGATAACGCTATGTACATTGGTATGAGAGGCTAGTATACTGGAAGACTGGTAATCACAGCTGTGACTGATATACAGTGTCCTAGCCTCTCACACCAATGTATATAGCTTTACCTCCTTCAGCATCATCCCCTCATGTGGGCCCCTCAGTATACCAGCAGCCTCGCAGTACTCACTGTATTATACTGGTGGTATAATGAGGGGCCCACATGAGGGCATGATGCTGAAGGATGATGAGGGGCATGATGCTAAAGTCTGCCCCAGTCACCCTCCAGTCTGCGTCAGCTACCCCAAGTAGCCCCCAGTCACCCTCCAGTCTGCTTAAAGAGGACCTGTCACCCCCCCGTGAAGGGGTGACAGGCTCCCAACCCCCCGTTAGAGCCCCCTATACTTACCTCATTGCGCCGGGTCCCGCTTCCTGAGCCGGTCGGGTGACTGAGATTTCAGCCCCCAAAGGCCGGCGCGCTCGCTCACAGGAGAGGCCGATGCTCATAGAGAATGAGGGAGCATCGGACTCCCCATTCATTCTCTATGTGCATTGGACTCTCCTGTAAGTGCGCACCGGGCTTCGGGCGCTGAAATCTCAGTCACCCGACCGGCTCAGGTAGCGGGACCCGGCGCAATGAGGTAAGTATAGGGGGCTCTAACGGGGGGTCGGGAGCCTGTCACCCAGGCACGGGGGGTGACAGGTTTCCTTTAACCCTTTAAGGACAGAGCCTGAAATGGCCTTAAGGACAGAGACAAATTTTATGAATATGACCTGTGTCACTTTATTCATTAATAACTTTGGGATGCTTTTACCTATCTGGCTGATTCTGAGATTGTTTTCTCGTGACATATTGTACTTCACATTTCTGGTAAATTGGAGTCGATACTTATAACGAATCTTTATGAAAAAAACACCAAAATAACGTGAAAAATATTGAAAAAATGTATTTTTCCAACTTTGGAACTTTTCTGCTTATACAGAAAATGGTTATGCCACATAAATTATATATTAAATAGCATTAGCAACATGTCTACTTTATGTTGGCAGCATTTATTAAACTATATTTCATTTTTTTTAGACAATAGGAAGCTTAAAACATCAGCAGCAATTTTCCAAATTTTCAGTAAAATTTCAAAATCAGATATTTCTAGGGACCTGTTCAGGTTAAAGTGTATTTGAGGGGACTGTATGTTAGAAAGCCCCACAAAGCACCCCATTTCAGAAACTGCATCCCGCAAACTCTGCAAAAGCACATCCAGAAAGTTTTTTAACCCTTTAGTGGAGTCACAGAAATAAAAGCTAAGTGTGTAAGAAATTTGATAATCTTAATTTTCTGTGCAGAAATTTTATTGAAATCCAATATTTTTCATTATTATAAACCTATTACCAGAGAAATCCACCCCAATATTGATTGCCCCGTTTCTGCAGTTTATAGAAATACCCCATATGTGGCCTTAATGCGCTATTTGACGCAACCACAAGCCTCAGATATAAAGGAGCGCCTAGTGAATTTCAACGTTATATTTGGTCATTTTTGACTGTACCACTTCAGGTTGGCAGAGGCTCTGGGGTGCCAAAACCTAAAAAACACCCCTAAAGGGACACCATTTAGAAAACTACACCCCTTTGAGGAATGTAACAAGGGGTGCGGTGAGCATTGGGACCCCACGGGTGCTTCACAGATTTTCAGAACAATGTGGTGTAAAAGGAAAAATTAAATTTTTTACACTAAAACGTTGTTCTAGCCTTCATTTTTCATTTTTACAAGGGGATAAAGGAAAAACAAAACTCCAAACGTGTAGCGCAGTTTCTCCCGAGTACGGAAATACCCCACATGTGGACATAAAGTGCCAAGCGGGCGCAGGACGAGCCTCCAAAGGGAAGGAGCGCCAATTGGCTTTTGGAAGCTGGATTTCACTGGAATGGATTTTAAGGGCCATGTCGCATTTACAGAGCCCTCGTGCTGCCAAAACACTGGAAACCCCCCACAAGTGACCACATTCTGGAAACTACACCCCTCAAGGAATCTAACAAGGGGTGCAAATGTGGAACAACGTGACGTGAAAGGGAAAATTTTCATTTTTACTTTCACGGTACAAATGTGCCTGTTATCAAGGGGTCCATATCCTCACTGCACCCCTTGTTAGGTTCTTTGAGGGGTGTAGTTTTCATAATGGGGTCACTTGTGGGGTTTTTCACTGTCTTGGCAGCACGACGGCTCTGTAAATGCGACATGGCATTCATCATCCATTCTGGCCAAATCCAGCCTCCAAAATCCAAATGGCGCTCCTTCCCTTCGGAGGCTTGCCCTTCGCCCACATGCCGCTTTATGTCCTCATGTGGGGTATTTACGGACTCAGGGGGAATTGCTCTACACATTTTGTCTGTTTTTTAATCTTTTAACCCCTTGTGAAAATGAAAAATTTAAGGCTAAACCAACATTATGTGTGTAAAAATGTAATATTTCATTTTCACGCCACATTGTTCCACATTTGTGCCCGTCACTAGTGGGGTCCATATGCTCACTGCACCCCTTGTTAGATTCCTTATGGGGTGTAGTTTCCATAATGGGGTCACTTGTGGGGGGTTTCAACTGTCTTGGCAACACAGAGGCCTTTCAAATGCAACATGGCCCTCGAAATCCATTCCAGCCAAATCCAGCCTCCAAAAACCAAATGGCCTTCCTTCCCTTTGGAAGCTTACCCTGCACCCGCATGAAGCTTTATGTGGGGTATTTTCGTACTCAGGGGAAATTGCTCTACACATTTTGTGTTGTTTTTTTTATCTTTTAACCCCTTGTGAAAATAAAAAATTAAGACAAGATCAATGATTTAGTGTAAAAATTAAACATTTTTTACACTAAATGTTGGTCTAGCCTTGATTTTTTTCATTTCCACAAGGGGTTAAAGAAGAAAATGAACGCAAAACGTGTAGGGTAGTTTCCCCCGAGTTCGAAAATACCCCACATGTGGACATAATGTGCCATATGGGCACAGGACAAGCCACCAAAGGGACAGAGCACCATTTAGAGGCTGGAATGGAGGATGAAGGCCATGTCGCAATTACAAAGCTCCTGTGCTGCCAGGACAGTGGGATTCCCCACAAGTGACCCCATTCTGGAAACTACACCCCATAAGGAATCTAACAAGGGGTGCAGTGAGCATATGGACCCCACTGGTGACGGGCACATATGCAGGTGTGGTGTTAAATTAAAAAATAAATTGTTTTTCATTTTCACGGCACAAATGTGCCTGTCACCAGGGGGCCATATCCCTGCTGCCCCCCTTGTTAGATTCCTTATGGGGTGTAGTTTCCACAATGGGATCACTTGGGGGGAAGTTTCTACTGTCCTGGCCGCACAGAGGCTTTGTAATTGCATCATGGCATCCTCTAATGGAAATGGCGGCCAGGACAGGTGTCCTGGAAAATGGCGTCCTTCCTGATCCCCCTGTTACGCCACACTCTGCACTTCTTCTGGGGTCTCCTGTTTTCCAGTGTGGGGGACGTCACCTGGAAAATATTGTTCTGGTGCGATACAGGGTCCTTCATATCTAGAAGCGCTGGGTCCACTCCATGGCTACTAATTATTGGCTTTATTACTGCTTCTGATATTTTCGGATCGTGACGCAATTTACAATAGCTCGGGCAGCGAGGGACCGGAAGAGGGGGTGCTGGTATAAAAGTTATCCCCGTACAGGTGGTAACCTTTATCCAGCAGTGGGAAGATCAGTTCCCAAACGATCTCCCCACTAACTCGGAGGATGGGGGGGCATCTGGGGGCTGGATTCGGCTGTCCCTTCCTTCATACACTCTAAGGGTACGTGCACACTGCGGTATGGCGGAGGATAACCCTTTGTGCATTCCGCAGCTAGCACCCGCCGGAGGACTGATGCGGGCGTATGTCTCCGCTTGTGTCACACTCCATTCTATGCACGGGCGGATTCCGTCCTCTGTCCAAAGAAGGAACATGTTCATTCTTTGGACGGACGACGGAATCCGCCCTTGCATAGAATGGAGTCTATGATACGGGTGGAGAGGCGCGCCTGCATCAGTCCTCCAGCTGCCAAATGCACAAAGGGTTATCCTTCACCATTCCGCAGTGTGCACGTACCCTAAATCTGTAAGTGTACCCTGAGGTACTCACACAGAGTTTGGAGAATTTCACGCCATACCGTCATCTCTTATTGGGACGGTACTGGCGGAAAAGATGTGTCTGGGGGGCAGCGTACGCTACGCTACCCCCAGACATGTCACTGGATGATGAGGATGGTGAGGGTCAATGGAGGAAAGAAGGATCCCCCCATGCATCCTCACTGGCTGTTTCGGTGTCAGAGGCAATAATAACGTATGCGTCCGACACTGAAAACACCCGGTGGGCCATCTTTATACGTGGACTAGTATATGGGGTATGTAAATGTGTACTGGTGTAGTGTAAAACTTTATTTTGTGTAGTGTGGTGTAATGTAGTGTTTTTTTTACGGTTTTTTTTAACAGTAAGGAAAAAAAAACTTACGCCAAAAAAGAAGCTGCTGATAAATGCCGCACTTATGTGTGGTACTTATCAGCAGACAGTGGCGGTAGGATATAGGGGGGAAAACGCTCCTACGCCAAAAAGGAGGAGTTGCTGATCAGCGGCTTTCTTAAAAAGAAAAAAAAAAATTTGAAAAAACAAAACAAAAAAAAACCCAAATAACTTTACCTAGCTGAGGGGTGCAGAACCCGGCCGGACACTTTTTAACTGTTAGATCGCCGTGATGGGCCGGCCAGTACTGGCTGACCTATCACGGCGATCGTGGGGGTGGCACCGGCGCCATCTCTGTTGGGGACAGTAATGGCGATTGGTTCTGTCCAGGACAGCACCAATCGCCATTGCTTTCCGGGTCACCAATGACCCGGAAAGCTGTATTCAGCTGCTATCGGCTGATCTGTATGGATCAGCCGATAGCATCGATCGTCGCCACGGAGGGGGGGGGGGCTTTAACCACCCCCTGTGCCGACGAGCAGAGATGGCCTGCTATACATTATAGCAGGCCATCTTCCCCGATCACTGTGTGTGAACATTCTCCCCCCAGTCTGCCCCAGCTACCCACAGTCTGCCCCAGCTACCCCCAGTCACCCACAGTCTGCCCCAGTCACCCACAGTCTGCCCCAGCTACCACAGTCACCCACAGTCTTCCCCAGCTACCCCCAGTCTGCCCCCAGCTACCCCCAGTCTGCCCCCAGCTACCCCCAGTCTGCCCCAGCTACCCCAAGTAAGCCCCAGTCACCCCCCAGTCTGCTAAAGCTACCCCCACTCACCACCCAGTCTGCTCCAGTCACCCCCAGTCTGTCCAGTCTCCCCCTAGTCTGCCACAGCTACCCCAAGTAACCCCCAGTTACCCTCCCAGTCTGCTTGTTACCCCCAGTCACCACCCAGTCTTCCCCATTCTCCCCCCAGTCTGCCCCAGCTACCCCCAGTCTTCCTGAGCTATCCCCAGTCTGCTCCAGCTATCCCAAGTAACCCCCAGTCACCCCCCAGTCTGCTTAAGCTACCCCCACTCACCACCCAGTCTGCTTCAGTCACCCCCAGTCTCCCTCCAGTCTGCTACAGTCACCCCCAGTCTGCCCCAGCTACCCCCAGTCTGCCTCAGCTACCCCAGGTAACCCCCAGTCACCCCCCAGTCTGCTTGTTACCCCCAGTCACCATCCAGTCTGCCCCAGTCTTCCCCAGCTACCCCCAGACTGCCCCAGCTATCCCCAGTCTGCTCCAATCACCCCCAGTCTGCTCCAGTCTCCCCCCAGTCTACTCCAGCCACCCCCACTCTGCCCCAACTACCCCCAGTCACCCACAGTCTGCCCCAGCTACCCACAGTCTGCCCCAGCTACCCACAGTCTGCCCCAGCTACCCACAGTATGCCCCAGTCACCCACAGTCTGCCCCAGCTACCACAGTCACCCACAGTCTGCCCCAGCTACCCCCAGTCTGCCCCTGTCACCCAACAGTCTGCTCCAGTCACCCTCAGTCTGCCCTAGTCACCCCCCAGTCTGCTCCAGACACCCCCCAGCCTGCCACAGGATAAGTTAACCCACTGTGGAGTCTGTGAGGAATGAAAGGTGGAATCTGATTGGTTGCTAGGGGCAACTGAGCCAGTTTCACTTTACACCATGTTTAATAAATCTGCCCCATATGCGTAAGCTATGGCTTTTTTTTGTGGAGCTGAAGACTTCTATTGAAATCAGTTACCCCCAGTCACCACCCAGTCTTCCCCATGCTCCCCCCCCCAGTCTGCCCCAGCTACTCCCAGTCTGCCCCAGCTACCCCCAGTCTTCCTCAGCTATCCCCAGTCTGCTCCAGCTATCCCAAGTAACCCCCAGTCACCCCCAGTCTGCTTGTTACCCCCAGTCACCATCCAGTCTCCCCCCAGTCTTCCCCAGCTACCCCCAGACTGCCCCAGCTATCCCCAGTCTGCTCCAATCACCCCCAATCTGCTCCAGTCTCCCACCAGTCTACTCCAGCCACCCCCACTCTGCCCCAGCTACCCCCAGTCACCCACAGTCTGCCCCAGCTACCCACAGTCTGCCTCAGCTACCGCCTGTCACTCACAGTCTGCCCCAGTCACCCACAGTCTGCCCCAGCTACCACAGTCACCCACAGTCTGCCCCAGCTACCACAGTCACCCACAGTCTTCCCCAGCTACCCCCAGTCTGATACTACTTCAGAGGGACCCCGTATCACACTGATAATACAGAGAGGGACCCCGCATCACACTTGTAATACATAGAGAGGGACCCCGTATCACACTGATAATACACAGAGAGGGACCCCGCATCACACTGATACTACTTCAGAGGGACCCCGTATCACACTGATAATACAGAGAGGGACCCCGCATCACACTTGTAATACATAGAGAGGGACCCCGCATCACACTGATAATACACAGAGAGGGACTCTGCATCACACTGGTAATACACAGAAAGGGGCCCCATATCACACTGATAATACAGAGAGGGACCCCGCATCACAGTGATAATACATGGAGAGGGACCCCGCATCACACTGATAATACATAGAGAGGGACCCCGCATCACACTGATAATACATAGAGAGGGACCCCGCATATCACTGATAATACACAGAGAGGGACCGCGCATCACACTGATAATACACAGAGAGGGACCCCGCATCACACTGATACTACACAGAGAGGGACCCCGCATCACACTGATATCACACAGAGAGGGACCCCGCATCACACTAATACTACACAGAGAGGGACCCCGCATCACACTGATAATACACAGAGAGGGACCCCGCATCACACTGATAATACACAGAGAGGGACCCCGCATCACACTGATAATACACAGAGAGGGACCCCGTATCACACTGAAAATATAAGGAGAGGGACCCCGCATCACACTGATAATACACAGAGAGGGACCCTGCATCACACTGATACTACACAGAGAGGGGCCCCGCATCACACTGATACTACACAGAGAGGTACCCCGCATCACACTGATAATACACAGAGAGGGACCCCGTATCACACTGATAATACACAGAGAGGGACCCCGCATCACACTAATACTACACAGAGAGGGACCCCGCATCACACTGATAATACACAGAGAGGGACCCCGCATCACACTGATAATACACAGAGAGGGACCCCGTATCACACTGAAAATATAAGGAGAGGGACCCCGCATCACACTGATAATACACAGAGAGGGACCCGGCATCACACTGATACTACACAGAGAGGGACCCCGCATCACACTGATAATACACAGAGAGGGACCCCGCATCACACTGATACTACACAGAGAGGGACCCCGCATCACATTGATAATACATAGAGAGTGAACCCACATCACACTGATACTACACAGAGAGGGACTCCGCATCACACTGATAATACACAGAGAGGGGCCCTGCATCACACTGATAATACACAGAGAGGGACCCCGCATCACACTGATAATACACAGAGAGGGGCCCCGTATCACACTGATAGTACACAGAGAGGGACCCCGCATCACACTGATAATACACATAGAGGGACCCCGCATCACACTGATAATACACAGAGAGGGACCCCGCATTACACTGATAATACATAGAGAGGGGCCCCGCATCACACTGATACTACACAGAGAGGGACCCCGCATCACACTGATAATACACAGAGAGGGACCCCGCATCACACTGATAATACAAGGAGAGGGACCCCGCATCACACTGATAATACACAGAGAGGGGCCCGGTATCACACTGATAATACACAGAGAGGGGCCCCGCATCACACTGATAATACATAGAGAGGGACCCCGCATCACACTGATAATTCTCAGAGAGGGACCCCGTATCACACTGATAATTCTCAGAGAGGGACCCCGCATCACACTGATAATACATAGAGAGGGACCCCGTATCACACTGATAATTCTCAGAGAGAGACCCCGCATCACACTGATAATACACAGAGAGGGACCCCGTATCAAACTGATACTACACAGAGAGGGACCCCGCATCACACTAATACTACACAGAGAGGGACCCTGCATCACACTGATACTACACAGAGAGGGGCCCCGCATCACACTGATACTACACAGAGAGGTACCCCGCATCACACTGATAATACACAGAGAGGGACCCCGTATCACACTGATAATACACAGAGAGGGACCCCGCATCACACTAATACTACACAGAGAGGGACCCCGCATCACACTGATAATACACAGAGAGGGACCCCGCATCACACTGATAATACACAGAGAGGGACCCCGTATCACACTGAAAATATAAGGAGAGGGACCCCGCATCACACTGATAATACACAGAGAGGGACCCTGCATCACACTGATACTACATAGAGAGGGACCCCGCATCACACTGATAATACACAGAGAGGGACCCCGCATCACACTGATACTACACAGAGAGGGACCCCGCATCACATTGATAATACATAGAGAGTGAACCCACATCACACTGATACTACACAGAGAGGGACCCTGCATTACACTGATACTACACAGAGAGGGACCCCGCATCACACTGATGCTACACAGAGAGGGACCCCGCATCACACTGATAGTACACAGAGAGGGACCCCGCATCACACTGATACTACACAGAGAGGGACCCCGCATCACACTGATAATACACAGAGAGGGACCCCGCATCACACTGATAATACATAGAGAGGGACCCCGCATCACACTGATAATACACAGAGAGGGACCCCGTATCACACTGAAAATATAAGGAGAGGGACCCCGCATCACACTGATAATACACAGAGAGGGACCCTGCATCACACTGATACTACATAGAGAGGGACCCCGCATCACACTGAAAATACACAGAGAGGGACCCCGCATCACACTGATACTACACAGAGAGGGACCCCGCATCACACTGATAATACACAGAGAGGGACCCCGCATCACACTGATGCTACACAGAGAGGGACCCCGCATCACACTGATAGTACACAGAGAGGGACCCCGCATCACACTGATACTACACAGAGAGGGACCCCGCATCACACTGATAATACACAGAAAGGGACCCCGCATCACACTGATACTACACAGAGAGGGACCCCGCATCACACTGATATCACACAGAGAGGGACCCCGCATCACACTAATACTACACAGAGAGGGACCCCGCATCACACTGATAATACACAGAGAGGGACCCCGCATCACACTGATAATACACAGAGAGGGACCCCGCATCACACTGATAATACACAGAGAGGGACCCCGTATCGCACTGAAAATATAAGGAGAGGGACCCCGCATCACACTGATAATACACAGAGAGGGACCCTGCATCACACTGATACTACACAGAGAGGGGCCCCGCATCACACTGATACTACACAGAGAGGTACCCCGCATCACACTGATAATACACAGAGAGGGACCCCGTATCACACTGATAATACACAGAGAGGGACCCCGCATCACACTAATACTACACAGAGAGGGACCCCGCATCACACTGATAATACACAGAGAGGGACCCCGCATCACACTGATAATACACAGAGAGGGACCCCGTATCACACTGAAAATATAAGGAGAGGGACCCCGCATCACACTGATAATACACAGAGAGGGACCCTGCATCACACTGATACTACATAGAGAGGGACCCCGCATCACACTGATAATACACAGAGAGGGACCCCGCATCACACTGATACTACACAGAGAGGGACCCCGCATCACATTGATAATACATAGAGAGTGAACCCACATCACACTGATACTACACAGAGAGGGACTCCGCATCACACTGATAATACACAGAGAGGGGCCCTGCATCACACTGATAATACACAGAGAGGGACCCCGCATCACACTGATAATACACAGAGAGGGGCCCGGTATCACACTGATAATACACAGAGAGGGACGCCGTATTACCCTGATAGTTCACAGAGAGGGACCCCGCATCACACTGATAATTCTCAGAGAGGGACCCCGTATCACACTGATAATTCTCAGAGAGGGACCCCGCATCACACTGATAATACATAGAGAGGGACCCCGTATCACACTGATAATTCTCAGAGAGAGACCCCGCATCACACTGATAATACACAGAGAGGGACCCCGTATCAAACTGATACTACACAGAGAGGGACCCCGCATCACACTAATACTACACAGAGAGGGACCCCGCATCACACTGATAATACACAGAGAGGGACCCCGCATCACACTGATACTACACAGAGAGGGGCCCCGCATCACACTGATAATACACAGAGAGGGACCCCGCATCACACTGATGCTACACAGAGAGGGACCCGGCATCACACTGATAGTACACAGAGAGGGACCCCGCATCACACTGATACTACACAGAGAGGGACCCCGCATCACACTGATAATACACAGAGAGGGACCCCGCATCACACTGATAATACATAGAGAGGGACCCCGCATCACACTGATAATAGAGAGGGACCCCGCATTACACTGATAATACATAGAGAGGGACCCCGCATCACACTGATACTACACAGAGAGGGACCCCGCATCACACTGATAATACACAGAGAGGGACCCCGCATCACACTGATAATACACAGAAAGGGACCCCGCATCACACTGATAATACACATAGAGGGACCCCGGATCACACTGATAATACACATAGACGGACCCCGCATCACACTGATAATACACATAGAGGGACCCCGCATCACACTGATAATACACAGAGAGGGACCCCTCATCACACTGATAATACACATAGAGGGACCCCGCATCACACTGATAATACACAGAGAGGGACCCCGCATTACATCACATAGAAAGCAATGCTGTGACCTTGTCTTAGCAACAACATTCAAGGACGAGTCTTCTGATATTAAAGGGGGTGTCTAAGGGAACACAATGTGGTCCGTACTAGGACAGGTTGATGTGATTGCAGCCCTCTACACTGGGACAGGATCATCCCCCTCTGACTTATTTCTTAATGTTAATACAGATGAGACATCTAGAGCAGTCTCCTACTATTCATATAAAGAGTGGTCTTGACTCTAACTTCTCATATCTTCCTTTATTTGGCTTACAGCTCTAAATTTGTTTTCAACAATAAAATTCTTATCATCTGCGGCCACCACTAGGGGGCACTAACTGAAGACACATCATGACTGATATTAATAGTGATTATACATTTGTATACACTGAGCTCACAAACCTACAATCTTACTGTTGGGGTCGATTCACATAGATACAGTCATATGAGACAATAGTGAGTGCAGCTCTGCAGTATAATACAGGATGTAACTGTGATCAAATTTTTTTGGTAATATTTTTATATTTTAATGTAATAAAATGCACAAATGTGAACAGAAAGCGATAGTTTTGGTGGCTGGAGGACAGTGATCCGGCAGAGTCCTGAGAGGTGAGACCTGATTTCAGCACCAGCTCTCCGGACAGCTCCAAGTGCTGAATTGCCTAGTATTGCAGTTTATCCCCATTTGACACTACAGATGACATGTAAGTTCTCTCTTCTGCTTGGAGCATACAAGTCTCTGTTATGGGTGAATGTGGGTCAGCAGCTGTGGCCGCTCTCAGCCTCAAAGGGCCCTTTTACACAGAAAGATTATCTGACAGATTATCTGCCAAAGATTTGAAGCTAAAGCCAGGACTGGATTTGAAAAGAGGAGAAATCTCAGGCTTTCCTGTATGACCTGATCTCTGTTTATAGTCTGTTCCTAGTTTTGGCTTCAAATCTTTGGCAGATAATCTGTCAGATAATCTTTCTGTGTAAAAGGGCCCTTAGCCCTATTACACGGGACGATTATCGTGCGAAAAATCGTTAAATCGTTCGAATTTAAACAATAATCGTTCTGTGTAATTGCAGGCAACAATTGAAAAATCGTTCGTATGTCGTTGATCATTGATTTAGATCTGAACCTAAAATTTTCGTTAATTGTTCGCTAATCGTTCGCTGTAATTCCACATTCATTCGCTCAAGTTCCGCATTTTTTCACTAATCGTTCAGTGTAATTGCACATTGTTCATTGTTTTTCTGGGATCAGATGGAATAAACGATCATAGGTACGATCACAATAACGATCATATTAACAATTGTAACTAACAATTATCGTTCTGTGTATTAACCCCTTAACGACACAAGGCATATATTTAAGCCTTGTGGTCGTTAAGGGAGTTCACAGCGGGGCCGCACGGCGACCCCGCTCTTAACCGCCGCGGTCCCGGGTGCCGCCTGTAGACCAGGACCACGGCTATTAGCGGGCACGCTCCGATCGCCATGCCCGCTGCAAAGTTGACAGCTGCATCTGATTAGTAGTTGCAGCCGATCCCTGTTGTCTAGTGGGGTGGATCCACACGTCTGTACCTGCCGGGTGTTAGCGACGTAATGGCGCTGATCTTGGCTCGGCACTCGATTGCTTCCAGCTGCAGCAGCCGAAAGCAATCCAGTGCCTATCTCAATGATCTATGCTGTATAACTATACAGTGTAGATCTCAATGAGAGATCAGTGTACTTATACTAGAAGTATCCCTAACCCCAGGGGGGCTTCTAGTATAAGTGTAAAAAAAAAAAAAATTTAGTTGTTAATAAAAAGCCCTCTCCCCTAATAAAAGTTTGAATCACCCCCCTTTTCCCATGTTATAAATAAAAATAAATAAATAAACTTGTTTGTTATCGCAGCGTGCGTAATCTCCCGAACTATTCATTTATCATATTCCTGATCTCACACGGTAAACGGCGTAAGCGCAAAAAAATCCCAAAGTGCAAAAAGTTTTGGTTGCTACGAAACCAGAAAAATTGTAATAAAAAGCGATCAAAAAGTCGCATATGCGCAATCAAGGTATCGATAGAAAGAACACATCTTGGCGCAAAAAATGACACCTCACACAGCCCCATAGACAAAGGATAAAAGCGCTATAAGCCTGGGCATAGAGCGATTTTAAGGAACATATATTTGTTAAAAATGGTTTGAATTTTTTACAAGCCATCGCATAATATAAAAGTTATACATGTTATATATCGTTGTAATCGTAAAAACTTGAGAAATGTATATATAACAAGTCAGTTTTACCCCAGGGTGAACGGCGTAAAAACAAATACCCCCCGAATAAACAAAATGCGTTGGTTTTTTTTCAATTTCACCACACATTTACTTTTTTTCTGCTTTTGCAGTGTACTTTTTGAAAAAAGTCAGCCTATCATTGCAAAGTTCAATTAGTGGTGCAAAAAATAAGGGTTCATGTGGGTTTCTAGGTGAAAAATTGCAAGTGCTATGGCCTTTTCAGGAGGAAAAAACGAAAACGCAAAAATTAAAATTGGCTCTGTCCGTAAAGGGTTAATAGCTCTATCCTACCTAAGTAACATCCAACATGGCCGTCATGTCAGCAATAACATTCAGCCAACTCTCTTCATACTCCTGAAATGTATATGCTGTATAGGTTTTAGGCTGCTACATCTGCCGCATGTGCTGTTACTTTTGGTATCTTCAGCCGTGTATATAGTCAGTACTATGTGAGGTATATAGAGCATCTATAGACTGCTGTGATTTTGTATTTCAGATTTCATCGTTGCATATGCTATGTATGAACTGATGAAGTTCAGGGCCCACGAGAAGGGACTTTGCTGACCCCACTGCCAAAAGATCCTCCTAGCGTTAAAGTGGATGACGTACATGGGAAAACTACTGACAACATTGTTACCGGTTAGTGTATATAGATGTAGCCAGGAACCTATTCTGTGATGTTAGGGCCCATCAGCTGGTTGTTTATGAAGCCCCCCTACCCAGGAAAAGAGCAGCACAGCTGGGGCCATGTATATGTAATAATATAGGGGAATATGAACTGTCTTATAATATGTCATCTAGGACAGGCTGCGTTATGAGTGTTCTGCTCTTGGGCGCTTTTTTTTTTTGTGTGTTTTTCCCCTTTGTTTTTCACATATTGATATCCAGATGATTATGTTGGATTTGGTGGACTACATTGATGACCAGCGGTTTTTTTTTTTTGTTTGTTTGTTTTTAATAAAATGGTGAAAGAAGGGTCTGGGGGTGTTTTTTAATCAAAGACTTTTCTCTATTGCATTGTGTTTTATTTTATGCTTAGTAGTGGAAGCTTTCTGATAGATGGCATCCATTGCTAAGTCGGGGCCTAGGTTTAGCCGGTAAAATGGCTAACACTAAACCCTCCCCCCCCATTATTACCCAAATACCCAACGCATTGGGGTACTGGGAAGAGCCGGGTGCCAGTAGTCCCAGAGCGTCAAATTTGGGGCTCCTGGACTGGGTGGTAGCAGGCCAATTTTGACACTGTGGGATTAGTGGTACCCGGCTGTCCCCAGTGGGTATAGGGGTAATATTGGGTGGGAGTAGTGTTAGCCATTTTATACCGAATGACACTAGGCACTGACTTAGACCTGGATGCCCTCTATCAGACAGCTTCCACTACTAAGCCTGAAATAAAATAAAAAAAAAATAGAACAATTCAATAGAGAAACATCCATTATTCAAAAAAGAACACCCCCACCCCCATTGTTGACCGTTTTCTTTTTCAAAAAAACAATACTGGTCATAGCCAAAGTCCACCTAATCCAAGGCAGTCCTCTGGATACTGATAACTGAAAAATAAAACACACACAAAAAAAGGCCAGGAGCAGAACACCCATCATTGTGACAGGTGTTCCGCACATTACAGTATGCTGCATTTTGGCAGATGCTGCTTACAGTATTCCACACAAGAAGTTAAGTTAGGATGCATAGCATTCACACTTAACCCTTTGTGTGCCAGACTGAACAATGTGGACCCCAGGAGATTAAATGAGGATGCATGCCACATAACCCACCACTGCCCGGCTAATACATTACCTGCCCACATAACCCCCAGCTGCCCGGCTAATACATTACCTGCCCACGTAACCCACCGCTGCCCGGCTAATACATTACCTGCCCACGTAACCCCCAGCTGCCCGGCTAATACATTACCTGCCCACGTACCCCCCGCTGCCCGGCTAATACATTACCTGCCCACGTAACCCCCAGCTGCCCGGCTAATACATTACCTACCCACGTAACCCACCGCTGCCCGGCTAATACATTACCTACCCACGTACCCCCCGCTGCCCGGCTAATACATTACCTGCTCACCACTGTCCGATCAGCTGACACAATGTCGGCTGATCGTTGTCTTTCAACAGGCTAAATTGAAATGATAGCAATGGTCTGCTGGCCGTTGGTCCGTGTAATAGGGGTGGTGGCAGCAGACCGCTGCTATCTTCTATGGGCTGTCCGGACACTCTGATCATCTAGACATCCGCTCCCTGCACCATCCTTCCCTTTCCTGCTCGCTGTCTGTGTGTAATAGCACAGACAGTGAGCAAGGAACACTCGCTTGCACCTTAAGGGCTAGTTCACACTACGGAATCCGCACGGATGAGCTCCTGCGGATTTTGTGCGTAGGCAGATTCCGATGTCTGCCCCAAAAAGAATTGCAGATGGCGGAATGTAGCATAGAATAAAATCTATGGGACGCCCAGATGTTCAAGTGGGGGCGCACATGGAATCCACCAGAGCTTATCCGCCAGGATTCCATTGTGTGAATGCGCAATAATGTTGGCTGTGTAATAGGGCCATTACTCTCACTCCAAGTGGGCAAGTACTTGGATCTACTCACTATGAGGTCCATTATCCCAGTTGCAAATAGATGACTTAGTGTGACAGCTAAATCTAAGTGAGTAATGTACCAGGTACATAGACCCACTATGCCGTCCATTATCCCACATTCTCACACTGAATAAGCTATTTGCAAGTGATTAAATGTACCAGGTACAGAGATCCATGTTATAAAAGAGCAGATATACTAGGTACATAGATCCACATTATAAAAGAGCAGATATACTAGGTACATAGATCCACATTATAAAAGAGCAGATATACTAGGTACATAGATCCACATTATAAAAGAGCAGATATACCAGGTACATAGATCCACATTATAAAAGAGCAGAAGTACCGGGTACATAGATCCACTTGGATTTAGCATCCTCACACTGAGTAAGCTATTTCCAAGTGAGGGAATGGACAGGGTACATAGATTTACTTGGATTTAGAGGCAAACCTAAAAGTATGTTAAGGACTTGTGATGATGTCATGATCATTGGTCACATGACCATGGTCTCCCAGGTCCTTTACCTAGGGGGCGGTGTAACTGAATATGGAGCACAGGGAGCTGCTGGAGAAGAGAAGAGACTCCCTCTTTCAGGGTAATGGGTGACCCGGGAGACAACCCTGTCCTGTCCTGGGGCTGAGAATAGGGAAAGTGGTGGTGGGGGGGAGGAGAGATACCACTAGAAGGGGAGGTGAGAGGAGTCACTGCTGATATTACTGGGAGGAGGAGAGTAGGGCTTAAAACTGCCAGAGTACCTATGGTTGCCTGGATACCAGTGATGCCGTAGAGCTGTGGTTGCCTGGATACCAGTGATGATTAGTACCTGTGGTTGCCTGGATACCAGTAATGCCTTAGACCTGTGGTTGCCTGGATACCAGCGATGCTTTAGAGCTGTGGTTGCCTGGATACCAGTGATGATTAGTACCAGTGGTTGCCTGGATACCAGTAATTCCTTAGACCTGGGGTTGCCTGGATACCAGAGGTGATTAGTACCTGTTGTTGCCTGGATACCAGTGATGTCTCGTATGCGTTGGTTTCCTTGATACCATTGATGCCTAGCATCTCAGCTTTCTTCAGCACAGCACACGTGATGCCAGTCGTGCGCTGAGCGCTGTGAAAGGGAGCAGCCATTGGCTCCTTGCTGCCACTGTCAGTGCTGAATTTCTTCATCAGGAGCGCTCACAATTAGGGCCAGCTCACACGGAGGCAAAGTTGCCGAATCCCGCCTGCCTCAGCGTGTGAATGGGATGGCTCGTGTGCCTCCACTTCCACTGCTCTCCGCTCAAAGAATTGACATGTCCACTAGCCATCCCATAGACACACTGTGTGACACTAAGGCAGGCGGACATTCCGCCACTTTTGCTCCGTGTGAACTGGCACTTAATAAAGCCACTTGCAGCACCCGGTGTGGGGGGAGCGGGACAAACATAAATCAATATATATAGTGTTTGTTCTCCATCTTTGCTTTCTCTTACAGATGAGCCGGCTCTGTAGCTGGCAGCAATGCAGTATATCAGTGTCACTATGTGCAGCATTTACACTCATCAGTCCTGATCACATAACAATCATTTTACAGCATCACAGTTTATGATTAATGATGGTTTTATTGTTAATATTCTCCTTTGTTATAACTGATCATTTATCACTGCGATTGCTCAGAAACAAGTGAATATTGGTGATATTTAGCAACATTTCATGGGTGATTAATATGGTGTATTCAAGCATAAGCTTAGGGTGCATCCACCGCTAACTGCTCCTCCCTCATCACTGACTGCTCCTTCCTCCCTCACAGGCCCCTCTTCCATCACTGACTGCTCCTCCCTCATCACTGACTGCTCCTCCCTCACAGGCCCCTCCTCCATCACTGACTGCTCTTCCCTCATCACAGGCTCCTCCTCCATCACTGACTGCTCCTCCCTCATCACTGACTGCTCCTCCCTCACAGGCCCCTCCTCCATCATGACTGCTCCTCCCTCATCACTGACTGCTCCTCCCTCACTGGCCACTCCTCCATCACTGACTGCTCCTCCCTCATCACTGACTGCTCTTGCCTCACTCACAGGCCCCTCCTCCATCATTGACTGCTCCTCTGTCACATACAGGCCCCTCTTCCATCACTGACTGCTCCTCTCTCACTTACAGGCCCCTCCTCCATGACTGACTGCTCCTCCCTCATCACTTACTGCTCCTTCCTCACAGGCCTCTCTTCCATCACTGACTGCTCCTCTCTCACTTACAGGCCCCTCCTCCATGACTGACTGCTCCTCCCTCATCACTTACTGCTCCTTCCTCACAGGCCTCTCTTCCATCACTGACTGCTCCTCTCTCACTTACAGGCCCCTCTTTCATCACTGACTGCTCCTCTCTCACTTACAGGCCCCTCTTTCATCACTGATTGCTCCTCCCTTACAAACAGGCCCCTCCTCCATTACTGAATACTCCTCCCTCATCACTAACAGTCCTCTCCTCTATCACTGACTGCACGTCCCTCACTCACAGGCCTCTCTTCCATCACTGATTGCCTCTTCCTAATCAATGACAGGTCCCTCCTCCCTCACTCACAGGCCCTTCCCCATCACTGTCAGACTCCTCCTCCATCACCAACTGCTCCTGCCTCATGAATGGACAAATGGACCCTGACTTGGATTACACCAGATAGCACAATACTCCCTTCGAAATGATCGCGCAGATGACCAGATTGGCAAGGTCCTGGGATTGCAGTGATAGGGCTAATAGAGAGCACTCTAAACAACAGGTAGATACAAATGGAATTTTTTTTACTGAACAAGGGACGTGTTTTGGCTCTCGCATCTAATAGAGTTTACAAAGCCTCAAATCCAAAGTAATTTAAAGGGCAAGCCCCATCTATTAGATGCGAAAGCCGAAACACTTGTTCAGTAAAAGACTCTCCGTTTGTATCGACCTGCTGTTCAGAGTGCCCTCTGTTAGCACTATCACTGCAATCCCAGGACCTTGCCAGTCCGGTCATCTGCAGGGCCATTTCTAAGGAAGTATTGTGCTATCTGGCGTAATCCAAGCCAGGGTCTATTCATCCTTGTTACACCTAGTCGCTGACTAGAGTGCATCCCGGCCAGCTGTACTGATTCCCCTGGATATAATAGCTCTGCATAGAGCTGTGCTTAGTGCACAACCGACTAAGGTGAGTGTGCAGTTACAGGCACCTTGTCTGCACTGTTTGTCTGACCTACTTTATACCAGGGCTGTAAACTCTGAGCTAGTTTTGGGTGGAGTCGGAGTCGTAAAAAAATTTACCCACTTCGACTCCAGCTTTTAAATAATCTTATAAAATTTATATCAAAACAATTCTAAAAATTTTTAAGTTTTGATCATCAATATATTTTATGAGCAACATTCAAATAGGACACTGCCCCTATTAGATAAGGGTGATCGGGAAAAAGTTGTCGGTCACTATTTGCCAGTTGTTTCTGAGCTTGAGTCCATTGTTTGGGTGGAGATCTGTGCTGTTCTCTTCCTGGATGCTGGATGACTGTATATGAGCAGCAGTGTAATGAGAAGGAGGAGGAGAAACCATAAATAGTGTAGACTGTGTGTTTGTGCGCTATGACTGCAGCAGGTTATGTGTGTGTGTGCTATGGCTACAGCAGGCTGTTTGTGTGTGTGTGTGTGCTATGGCTGCAGCAGGCTGTGCATGTGGTCTATGGCTGCAGCAGGCTATGTGTGTATGTGTGTGTGCTATAGCTGCAGCAGACTATGTGCGTGTGCTATGGCTGCAGCAGGCTATGTGTGTATGCTATGGCTGCAGCAGACTATGTGTGTGCTATGGCTGCAACAGGCTGTCTGTGCTATGACTGCAGCAGGCTGTGTGTGTGAGTGCTATGGCTGCAGCAGGCTGTGTGTGTGTGTGCGCTATGGCTGCAGCAGGCTGTGTGTGTGCTAGGGCTGCAGCAGGCTGTGTGTGCGCTGTGGCGACAGCGGGCTGTGAGTGTGTGCTATGGCTGCAGCAGGCTGTGTGTGTATGTGTGTGTGCTATGGCTGCAGCAGGCTGTGTGTGTGCGCTGTGGCTGCAGCGGGCTGTGAGTGTGTGTGTGTGCTATGGCTGTAGCTGTGTGTGTGTATGCTATGGCTGCAGCAGACTATGTGTGCTACGACTGCAGCAGGCTGTGTGTTTGTGTCTGCTAGGGCTGTAGCAGGCTGTGTGTGTGTGTGTGTGTGCGCGCGCTGTGGCTGCAGCGGTCTGTGAGTGTGTGTGTGCTATGGCTGCAGCTGTGTGTGCATGCTATGGCTGCAGCAGGCTGTGTTTTGGCTATTGAAATTAAAGGGGTACTCTGGGCAACAGTGAAAAATCCAGGGGGAAATTGGGGTGGTTGGTTCATAATAAAGAAATTCTATTTACCCGTTCCCGTGAAACCCATTATCCTGGTCACGCCCCTCTGGGGGGTGGACCTCTCAGACATCTGCACATGTGTGCACATATACTGGTTTTCAGGCCAGGCTGTGAAGGCCTCATCTCCTGGAGCAGCAGGAGAAGGATACAGGTAGAATATGAAGCGATAGAGGAGACTGACAAAAAGCTCAACAACTGGAGAACGTCCGGCAGATGAGGAGCGGGCGTGACGCCCCTGAGGATCAGATGGGGACAGAGACGGCTGAGCCGCAGGTATCACCTCATACATAGACCCACGTTAGATTTCCACTGTGGTTATTGGTGCGGAAATGGCACAGATTTTCCCTTTGACAAATAATCCCACAAGATTTCTGCTGCACTTAATCCCTCCTTGACTGGAGTGCTGCAAAATATTTTTAGGAAACAAAAGATACGAAGATGGAAAATAAAGATATTGGGGGAGATTTATTAAACCTTATGAAAAACTATATGTTTCTATAGTGCATGGAGCGCTGAGGATGAGTAGGATTCTTGCTGTCATCCTCGGCACCGTTTCTGTTGAATTAGGAGATTAATCTGTATGCTAATAAGTTGTTTTGGGCACTGTCCAGCCCGCTCTGCTGATATTCATTAGGGGGGTGGAGCGGCCAGGGGGCAGATCAGTACATGTTGGAGCTGTAGCCCCTCCCCCAGTGCACCAAAACAACTTACAATTTAGGGATTTAACTCCTAATATCACAGAAATTGTGCTGAGGATGAAGGGAAGAAACTTAACTTCATCCTCAGCACCCTGTGTGAGAGATATCACCAGTAGTAATAGTTTCCCTTTAACATTGCAGTACAAAGTGTATAACACTGTCATTAGTTCTGTAGGTGTTCAGTAGATGACAGATTTGCTTTAAAGGAATTATCTAGAATTAGAAAAACATTCTTCCAAAAATAGCGGCATACATGTCCTCAGGTTGTGTGTGGTATTACAACTCAGTTCCATTCACTTCAGTGAATCTGAGCTGCAATTCCATGAACAAACTGAGGACAGGAGTGGTGCTGTTTCTATAGGAATATGGTCATGTTTTACTAATCCTGGATAACCTCTTTAAGGTTTTTAGTCTGGTTTTGCCAAACAAATAAAGGATTGTTCTGGAGACTCAAAAATACCCCCCTTAATTTACTAATACATTGCTTTAATAAAGTTACATTACTTTCTAAGATAACTTTATTAAAATAAATGTATGTATTTTGGTAGCAAATAGTCGACCATTTATTCATACATTTCCAGCAGGAATAAAAGGAGTGACACAATGCAGAGCGCTCAGAAGAGACGCTCCACAATTGCTTTCGGGAATATGAGTTTTTCCTAAACCAGACATGTCAGGAGAGCTGACCGATCCTCCAGATCCTCTGATCAGTGCTTTACTCTCTCATATAGTCGGCAGTGTGATAACTTGTGTACAAATGATTCTGACCACTGTATGGCGGTATTATTGGCTGTATTGTTCTTTGTGTAGCGGTAATGGATACTTGTCACCTGTGCCTGATCATGTGACTTGGTGTTTCCATGGTCCACTGTTATTTTCCTTCTTATGACCATAGTGTAGTTCACATGTTTAAGCAGGTATCGAAGACTGTCATAAAGTAAAGCAAGAGTGTCGTGACATGCGTTGTGTACTGAAATAGGAGGTAACACCCCCCCCCCACACACACACACACACCTACACCTAATGGGGAAATTGCCTAACTACCGGGGGCATCTACTCATGAGGGGGGATTAACCTACTGCACTTCTGCCCCTTCATTCCAGCAATCAGTAAGGGTCTCAGCACCTTTTCCCCACCCACACAATCTTCTAGCGTGTCACTATGACATATCAGAAGTTTGTCCAAATAATAGGAAACCTTTAAAAAATGTTAAATAAAAAATATAAGAAAACTGCCCACTTGATGAAAATTTAACTCACCCCCTTTTTCCCATTTTTCAAATAAAAATGTAACTAAAAAACAGCCAGACTTGGTATCACCATGTGCGGAATGATCCGGACACTACCTGGAAGTAAACACACAGACACAAAGATGTAACGGGGCAAAAAAAGATATTTTATTTCAAGTTATAGGGAGAGTAATTTTACATGTATGACTGTGGGGGCTGTGAGGCTGAGATGATCCTGAGGAAGGCAAAAACCCCTAAGAGGGAAGAGTCAATTGTCCTCAAGGGGAAAAATTCCTTCCCGACCCCAAATGTGGCGATCAGAGCAAGTCCCAGGATCACAGCCGCTATCTATGTGTAGTGCATGTTTATGTGTATATATGTGTGTGTGTGTAGTCGTCATGTGTCTGTGAGGTGCGATACTTACCAGGCCTGTAGCGGAGAGTTCAGGGATAATAGCGCTGTGGTAAGATCACTGGTGTCAATGGCCCCAGGGCTACAACAAGCAGCTATTATTCCTGAACTCTCCAGGTGCCAGATGGGAAATACTCACCGGCTGCTCCTGGGGTGTAGAGGGTCATCAGGAGGTGGTGGTTTCTGATGCCAGCAGACGTGAATTTACTGTGCAGCGGCAGGAGGGGGTTAAAGGAGTCTTCGCCTCCTTTTTCTGATTTTAAAGGGGTCCTCCTTTTCCCCATTTGAGGCAAATGAACCCCAATGATGTTAGTGGCGCCTTATTTGCCTTTTGATGTTACAGTGGTTATCTGGGGAGCCGAAAAGGCATTTCCTTTCCTCTCTCACCGGCATCTCACTTCCAGTTTGGTGGCATCTCATCCTGACAACTTCTGACCTGGCACAGAGGTGGCGGCTGAGGTGGGAGATCAGGTACTATGGTGTGATCGCCACATGTGGGTGAAACCAGTCCCGCCGGTAGTGGCCAATGTATCCACAGTGTTGGAATGTCGTGTGTACATTGGCTACCACTGGTTTCACCCACATGTGACAATCGCAGCCCAGTACCTGCCCCACTGTCTCAGCCCGCTGCCTTTATGCCAAGTCAGATAGTGTAGAATGAGAAGATACCAAACCGGAGGAGAGACAAAAGGAAAGATAATGCCTTCTAGCTCCCTAGCTAACTTATCTAAGGGCGCCTCCTCCAGCCCCTCTAGGTGTTCTTAGAGTCCTCCTATTTTTGATGGTAAAAGGGGGCTCCTCCTTCCCCTATATGAGGCAAATAAATCCTCCTGATGTTATGGGCCCCTAATTTGCCTCTAGATGTTAAAAAGGGGTTATCTGGGGAGCTGAAAAGATATTTCCACCATTACCAGCATCTCACTTCCAGTTCGGACTCATCTCATCCCAACATCTTCTGACCTGGCAAAGGTCTGAGACAGTAAATCAGGTACTATGGTGTGATCACTACATGTGGGTGAAACTCACCGCCAGCAGTGGTCAATGTACGCGCAATGTTGTGATGACATTGGCAACATTGTTTGTACATTGACCACCACTGGTTTCACCCGCATGCGACAATCACAACAAAGTACCTGGCCCTCTGTCTCAGGCCGCCTCCGTTTTGCCAGATAAGAAGATGATGGTGCAAGAGGAGGCCAAACTAGAAGTGAGACGCCGGCGAGGAAGGAAATGCCTTTTTAGTAACCTAGATAACCCCTTTAAGGGCACCTCCTCCAGACCCCTCTAGGTGTTCTTAGAGTCTAGTCCTCCTATTTTTGATGGTAAAGGGGGTTCCTCCTTCCCCCATAAGAGGCAAATAAATCCTCCGGATGTTATGGGCCCCTATTTGCCTCTAGATGTTAAAAGGGGTTATCTAGGCAGCTGAAAAGATATTTCCACCATTACCAGCATCTCACTTCCAGTTCGGACTCATCTCATCCCAACATCTTCTGACCTGGCAAAGGTCTGAGACAGTAGATCAGGTACTATGGTGTGATCACCACATGTGGGTGAAACTCACCGCCAGCAGTGGTCAATGTACGCGCAATGTTGTGATGACATTGGCAACATTGTTTGTACATTGACCGCCACTGGTTTCACCCGCATGCGACAATCACAACAAAGTACCTGGCCCACTGTCTCAGGCCGCCTCCGTTTTGCCAGGTCAGAAGATGATGGTGTGAGAGGAGACCAAACTAGAAGTGAGACACCGGCGAGGAAGGAAACGCCTTTTTAGTTACCAAGATAACCCCTTTAAGGGCACCTCCTCCAGACCCCTCTAGGTGTTGTGAGTGTCTATTCCTCCTATCTCTGATGGTAAAAGGGGGCTCCTCCTCCCCCATGTGTGATAAATGTATCCTCCGGATGTTATTGGCGTCCCATTTACCACTTGATGTTCCGGACGCCTCCTCCTCCAGACAGCTCCAGATGGTCGGGTGTCTTCTCCTCACTCTGGCGGGCCGGTGTTACCTAGATAGGATATATAACAAGCAATGTGTTAATAATGACAGGTTACATATATAGGCTCCATATGAATATACAGTCAGAATAAAAGTGATCTGAGGTGTGATGGGATTTTGGGTACTCACCTTTACTCCTCCTTGGTGGAGCAGCAGCAGCAGAACAGCGCCCGCAGTCTATAAGGGAAGGAGAAAAACCAGCATGACTTTCCTGAGATCAGACCCGTCAGCAGTGATGGGGAATAGACATTACACTGGAGAGAGGGGACTCAGTGCTATCCTAGTGGGTGAGATACAGGCGGCACCATGTTACTTGTATGTCTCTATTATGTACATGAGGCCTTTCGTGGTTATTATATGTGACTGGTAATATAATATATAGTGATGACATGAGGATATACAGTGCAGCGATAGAGGTGTGTTATCATGTAAGTGTATCATCCCTTATATTTACCTGGATAAGATGGATCTCCTCCTGCTGCTGCTTCTGCTGAGGAGAAGTGACCAAGAAATGGAGGGAAATCAAAGGTTAGTGTAAGGAAACCAGAATTTCTGAGCACATTATATAGAAACAATATAAAGCAAATGTATTCCTATAGCTGGGCCATCAGCTCCTGCAGCTACATGTATTATAGTCAGGTCTAGTTCTATCCTTCCAGCATTTATTACCAGCTCTATTCACTCCTGCAGTAATATAATATTCACCATTACCCACAATAGAAATTAGATCCACCTCCAAATAGAGCGCCCCCTGTCCTCTCTATACAGGATGGTAAATAACAAATCTTTGTATTCACAATGTTATCAGCTTTGTTTCATTACCTGGGGATCTCCTCAGTCGTCGCCTCCTCGTCCTCCTCTTCTTCTCTGTGTATAGAATGTAAACCATCTCATATATAAATGTATTATTATATCACACATTATATGGTTCATTGTAAAGAAAGTGATTGCAAAGGTAATGGATTGAGCTGTACATTGCTGTATGCATTTACCATGATAGTACTATATATGTCGGGAACAGACAAAAAAAAACATGTATTCACAATACATAAGCTTTGTTTCATTACCTGGGGATCTCCTCGGTGGTCGCCTCGTCCTCCTCTTCTTCCTCTTCTCTGTGTATAGAATGAAAACCATCTCATATATAAATATATTGTTATATTACAGATTATAGAGTTTATTGTAAAGAAAGTGATTACAAAGGTAATGAATTGTACATTGTGTTGACCATAGTGGTACTATATATGTCAAGTAAACTAAAGTATGAAGTGTATGGGGACCTTAATGGCTATCTCACAGTGTCAGCAGTTTGGTATGTGAATAAATGCTGTTCAAATAAATGGAAAAATATGATGCTATGTCTAACTAGAGCGCCCCCTATCCTGTCCTCCCGCAGCTCCTCTCTCTATACTGGATGGTGAAAAAATAAACATACAACACTATAAGCTTTGAGCCCTCACCTGGGGATGTCCGCCGCCTTGTCCTCGTCCACGTCTTCGTCAACTTCACTGAATATAGAATATAAACCAGCTCATATTTATACATATATGAAGATCTATTAAGACCCGTGTATGCCCAGGGGCGCACATTGGTAAATCTGCCCCATAGATTTTGGGGATATGTGACTACACAGAGTTTTCAGTGGGGAACTCTGATCTCCATGGACTCATACTGTCAACCCATATAATGTAGATGATTTTATCTCTTCTTCATACTTACATGATGGTCTGCAGGTTAGGGTGCCAAGTTCGTAGTGGAAACCGGCCCTTCCTGTAACAGAGAACATAGGTTTGGTTAGGATGATTTTTACTTTGTCCCATTTGAAACTTTCAGAAAATGTTATTTATTGTGACGTCTCAATAAAAACATGAATTCCACTAATGATATTTATTAACCCCTTATCATCACTGCCAGTTGTCTCCCTAACACTGTTGCCCTATTTTTAAAATTTGACATGAACAATTTTTCATGGCAGTAACTTTTTTTTATGCCTCTAAGTGATTCTGACATTGTGTTCCATGACACATCAAGTGGCAGTGTTTTTTTTGTAAAACGGTGTGTTCACATGTACCAGATCCGCTGCGGATTCAGTACTGTGAAGGTGAATGGGTCCCATACATGCAGCGGGGCCACGGCTGTGTGAGGCTCCCGGCTCCCCTCACTTCTCTTCAGCCAATCAGTGCTGCCGTGCACTGATTGGCTAAAGAGGAGCGAGGGGAGCCTCACAATGCCGCGGCGCCGAGCAGGTAATGTATGCTCAGGGACGGGGCTGCGGGCTGTGGCGGGCGGCGGTGGATCCGCTGCGTTAATGGGACCCATTCACCTTCACAATACTGAATCCGCAGTGGATTTCGCTGCAAACTCGCAGCGTGAAATACCCTGCGGATCCAGTACGTGTGAACGTACCCTAAAAAATCTAAAATTTCTTGAACACATAGGATTTTAGTTGAAATTCTCTACTTGCCTGATAAATTAATTATTATTGATAATTTACAGAATAGTTACCTTATGTTGGCAAAATTTTATATTTAATTTTAAAATTTTGTTTAGAACGTTTAAGAGCTTAAACATTTAGTAGCAGTTTCGATATTTCAATGAAAATGTAAAAAATATTTTGGAACCACCCTATTTCAAAACCTGCACCCCCTAAACTTGCACCCCCTCCTGAGGAAAAAAAAAGCAAATCAACTTGTGTCAAAATTAATTAATTTTTTTTTTTTTTATTCCCTCATTTTCTAGTTTAATAGTTTTTTCTCTCTGTAACATAGCAGCCGGTGTTGGCAGAGAACTGCAACTCCATATTTATTCCCTGATTCTGAAGTTTGAGAAATCTGTTAATAGCGTCTCTAGAGCTCCACATGTCTGACACATAGGTCTTAGACACCAAGGAGCACCTAGTGGATTTAGGGGTCCCCTTTTATTTAGGATATTATGTAGGCCTCATATCAATTTGCAGAGGGCTTGGGGTGCTAACATATTTTTGTGTGAAATGTTGATGTTTTGTTTTTTTTTGTGCATTCTAGGCCACATATGATCACTTTTTATTCTATTCTTTTATGGGGTGAAGCAAGTAAAAAACAAAAACAAACAAACTATGGTAAAAATGATTTATTTGATGTCATTGCTGTTTTTTGATGTAGTGTTATTACCTGAACATCCATGGCGCATCCATGATCTTCATCTTCCACCTATTACATGACAAAAAAATTGCATATTATAAAGGAAATATTAGTCAGTCCTCCAAGTGCTGCATATTGGGGAGGTTTTATAGAAACTGGTAAATTGGAAATCCACTGCCCAGATTTATTAAAACAGATGATCTGACTATAAAAGCGCTCTTAGCACTGGGTATTTGGGTTTAAATATTTGAAAAATTTGCGTAAAATCTTGGTTAAACTATGTTTAACGTACAATATGTGAGTACACCTTTAAAAAAGTCTTCTTACTTTTCTTATATTAAACCAATGGACATTTTTTAACATACCCAAGGTGACGTTGCTAGTTGTCCCTTCTGTGTACCTGAATAAGTGTCTTAAAGGCGCGGCTTAACCTCTAAAGTGCCACCGCTCCGATTCCCCCCTGCCTTTCCCCTATCAACTTGATTGTTTTGGCTTGGCCGTCAGTCATGATGATAGAGGAGACTTAGTTGAGACAAAGGGCCATGTTACACGGACTAATCGGCAATGTAAATGAGTGCCGACCTGCTAGATTGTCCATCATTTACTGAGCCTAATACACGCCTCAATAATAGAGCAGCAAGGGCTGTTTATATCTTTGGCGATGTCCAAGCAGTCCTTATATATAAAGTATATACATGTGCTTCTGCTCGCTTCCCGGTATACATGTGCTTCTGCTCGCTGCCCGGTATCTTCCTGGCTGCTGCTGCTGCTGCCAGGAAGATACCGAGGAGCAGGCAGAAGCACCAGGGAGCTTGGAGCATAGGCTTGTTGGTTTTAGACGAGACCCCCTACAAACATGTCTTTGTGACTGATGCAACTATAATATTACTGTAACATATATTACTATGAGATACTTACACCCAGTTCTCGAACTCCTCTCTGATTTTTTCATCCCTGTTAGGGATAGAATAGAGAAGATAGTGAAAACCTAACACACATCAAGGGACATCAGTTTTCTAGGAGAACTTCATCAATAAGAAGACAATTTAGGCATTCTCACCATGATCGCTGTCTATAGGGGAGGAATTATAGGGTCACACAAGTTTTATGTTTTAATTTTACATTCAAAGAAAATGCTGCAAAGTTTGCTAGAAAAAAATGCAAGTAAAAGCAAGCAAAAATTTTTCTTTCAAATCAGCTGGTGCCAGAAAGTGCCAGAGATTTGTAATTTACTTCCATTAAAAATCTCAAATCTTCCATTACTTATCAGCTGCTGTATGTCCTGTAGGAAGTGGTGTATTCTTTCCAGTCTGTAGAGCTTGTGAGCTTTTCTATGTGGATTTGCTGCTTCTCTGGACAGTTCCCGTCCCAGACAGAGGTGGCAGCTGATACCTACTTGAAGAGTTTTTTTAATAGAAGTAAATTACAAATCTCTGGCACTTTGTGGCACCAGTTGATTTGAAAGAAAATTTTTTCCTGAACTACCCCTTTAAAAAAAAAACTAATTAAAAAAAACACAGATTTTTGTAGGCTTGTTGTTACTGGCCTCTCTTCCTGTCAATCATTCTGACGAGTGTGCTGACAGGCAGACAGCGGTGACTAGATATGTGCACCCAGATGACTACCTCCCCGTCTCTGCCTGCTGCGCGCTCTAGTAGTCAAACCTCTTTTTCCCTGGTATACAGCTTCTGCTGCGGCTGGTATATGCCCAGGCTGCTCAGGAGCTGTATACAGTGCTCCAGGGAACCATATCAGCCCAAATGTGCTGATTGGTTCCCTTTAAGATGAGACCTCCCTGCAAACATGTCTATGTGACTGATATAACCAATATATTATTATAATATATTTTACTATGAGATACTTACTCCGAATCCTCCTCCTCTTCTTCGATGTCTTCATCACTGCTGTTAGGGATAGAAAAGAGAACATAGTGAAAACCTAACACACATTACAGACATCAGTTTTCTGGCAGAACTTTAATACTAGTTGATTTGGAAGATTTTTTTTTTACATTATTATATTTTACTATGAGATACTTACTCCGAATCCTCCATATCCTCCTCCTCCTCCTCGGTGTCGTCCTGGCTCCTGTTAGGGATAGAATAGAGAAGATAGTGAAAACCCAACACACATTACAGACAGCAGTTTTCTGGCACAATTTCAATAAGAAGACAAGTTATATAGAGACATCCTGGCGCTGATCGGTGTCTATAGGGGAGGAATTATAGGGTCACACAAGTTACAGTTACAGTTACATTTAAATAAAATGCTACAAAGTTTGCTGAAAAAAAACAAATAATGTGCAATTAAAGGGGTAGTTCAGCAAACATTTTTTTCTTTCAAATGAACTGATGCCTGAGATTTGTAATTTACTTCCATTAAAAATCTCAACTCTTAAGTACTTATCAGCTTCTGTATGTCCAGCAGGAAGTGGTGTATTTTTTCCAGTCAGGTGAGCAGGAGAGGTTTTCTATGGGGATTTGCTGCTGCTCTGGGCAGTTCCTGTCACAGGCAGAGGTGGCATCAGAGAGCACTGTGTCAGACTGGAAAGAATACACCACCTCCTGCAGGGCATACAGCAGCTGATAAGTACTGGAGCTTTTTTTAATAGAAATAAAATACAAATTTCTGGCACTTTGTGGCACTAGTTGATTGAAAAGATTTTTTTTTTTTTTAACTACCCCACTAAAAAAAAAAAAACTGAACAGTAAACATGTCTTTGTGACTGATATAACTATTATATTATAGTATTTTACTATGAGATACTTACTCCGAATCCACCTCCTCCTCCTCCGCGGTGTCTTCCTCACTGCTGTTAGGGATAGAATAGAGAAGATAGTGAGAACCTAACACACATTACAGACAGCAGTTTTCTGGCAGAACCTCATCAATAAGAAGACAAGTTATATAGAGACATCCTGGCGCTGATCGGTGTCTATAGTGGAGGAATTATAGGGTCACACAAGTTACATTTTCAGTAAAGATTTACTTACCCGGAATCCGATCCTCCATCTAAAAGAAAAAAAAAAAAGAAAAGTGTTAGATTTAAATATGTCTTTTAACCCCATCATGTAACTTTCACAATGTTTCACAGCAATGGGGTAGGGGACTGGTGTCATATATATGATGAGATGTTAAACATGAAATCTATGGAGGTGATGTTATAGACAGGAAAAACTCACCCTCGCCGTCATCCTGTGCAGCCTGAAATAGGAAATAGAGAGAGTAAGCAGAGGACATTGGTATATTGCCGAGCATGAAACGTCTGTGTACATCTGAGCTATTTGCTTGTTGTTTTTTCTATGGCCATAGAAATAATTGATATCTCAATTATTTCCTGCCGTTCTACATTGACTTCAATGCTGTTTTCAATGCAACAATGGCCGTTGTTCGTACAATGTGTGAACATATTCTAAAAGTCTAAATGAATAAAGCATATACTTACCTCTGCACACTCCCCGGTGCTTCTGCCTGCGCCCCAGTGTCTTCCTGGCTTCTGCGGACAGCAGGCAAAAGCCAGGAAAATATCACAGGCAGAAGTATCGGGCAGTGTGCAGAGGTAAGTATATACTTTATTATTTTCCTTACACATTCATCAGCCGTTGGCCGTGCATCGTTATTACACATAGCAATGCGCAATCGCCGGCCAATGTTTTTGGGTTAGGACCAAAAGATTGCAGCTGCCCCTCCACACCACAGGGCTCTCCTCTGCCAGTCTCCCTGACCTCCCAGTACCCGTCCCCAGGCCGCGCGCCACCCTTCTTGAGTGCTCCAATGCCCACTGCGAAGCCAAAATCAAGTAGCGGCACCAAGTAGCCAGCGGTACTGCCTCTCTCTGCTGTGGCTGCAGGGAACACCTGTTTAGAGTGGGGATTACCCTGAGGGGAATCCCCGTTTTAAATGGGTGTTCCCTGCAACAGAGGTAGAGAGAGAGGCAATAGCGACCGCTGTTTAAACTTGAAATCACTACTTGATTTTGGCACTGCAGCAGGCATTGGAGGAGGATGGCAGGGGCTTGGTCAGAGGTCCAAGGAGGTCAGAAAGGCCAGTGGAGGTGAGCCCTGTCGGGAAGAAGCTTCGGCCAGTGTATGCTCCACCAGGCGGCTGCCGGACCAGAGAGCTGGGACGGGGCTCAAGAAGGAAGGTGGGCGGCCTGGGTATCATGTGGTCGGGGAGACTGGTGGAGAAGAGCCTTGTGGAGGCAAGAGGCAACTGTAGCAGCTTGGGGAATGTCGCCGGTGTCCGAACCAGCTAGCAGGGGTCGTGGGGACTCCAGGAGTGTAGGCGGCAGCCTGGGGACAGGTCCAGGGGCTGGAGCAGCTGTTCCCAGCAGCAGGAAGAAGCATAGGCAGCGCGCCAAGTTCAAATAGCCGCCCGCTCTTGCATCTCTCTATGCCTCCGCTGCAGGGAACAACGATTTAGACTATTTCTCCTTGTAATAAAGAAAATGATCAGGCGATGACAATGTTGATCGCTGATGATCGTGTCTTTTGATCCTGATCTCAAATCATTGGCTGCGACTACGCACAGCAATATGTAAAAACCATGCCTCCTCCCAAACTCGCTGCCCTTCCTAACCGCCCATCAGGCGAGCGGGGGGATATGGCAGGCATACACCTGGGAGAAGAGGCAAATCTGCGCCTTCTCCCTGGCATACGCCCCGGCCACAGCCTTGATAAAGTTCTCCCTCTGTGTTGATACATTTCAAACCACAAGAGATATTGCAGATATGGTATTAGCAATCGATTTCTAAGACAATTGTAGTCATCTTTAATGTACTACATGACCATCTTGATTGTGGCTTCCAAGATGGCAGCCATGTTCCAGACATGCAGTAATACCTCGGTTCCCGAACCATATCTTTGGTATGTTTTCCTTGGTTTGCCTTTTTTTATATGCTACGTGACCACCTTTCCACTGGAAAAATTTGCCCTTGATCCAATATGGCGGCCATTAAAATGGTGGCATATCAATAAAAAGTAGAAACTCCCAAAACCTGCGCCACAGATGAATATAATGAAGATAGATCAGTGATCAGTGATTTCGGATAATTGTATTAAAATGCCCATCCAGTACACATTGGGGGTAATATACATCATATTTGTGTCACGTTGTTAGATACAAAACTCTCATATATGCTGCATCATCTATTTCTGGTATAATTTGTGTATTTACTCATCACTTTTGGGGGGGGGGGGGGGTTGTGGGTGAAAAATGCGGACAATGATCCAACAAATCAGTGTAAGCTTTTATCCAGTAATCAGCACAAGATGTAGGGAGTTATGTGGCTTATAAAGAATTAGAAAAATACTGCTGCTTTTTTAAGAACAGCGCCATGCTTATCTTCAGGCTTTATGTGGTATTACAACTCAGCTTTATTCACATCACTAGTAAATGTGCCGCAGTACCACAGAAAAACTGAGGACAATAGGGGCACTGTTTATGGATGGGGGCAGCTATGACCCAGATTTATCATACTGTGGAAGTTTATGTTCACACACAGTTAAAACAACAGTGGTTATCTAACACGGCCATTGTTGGCAGAGTCTTGTCATAAAAAATATAATGTGTGAACGTAGCCTAAAACTGAAACTGGTGTCTGCTGCCCACAGCAACCAATCACGGCTCAGCTTTCCAGAGAATCTGTCAGGTCCATACTAGGTACAGAGCTGCAGACACAGGCAGATAGGTAATAGAGAGAGAATACAAGGGAAGCCTGTGTCTTTGCTGATGGCCATTTGTACAGTTATAAAATTGTATTTTATATGTATCAGTCATTTATTTTCCTAATCTTCACATATATACAGACAAATAAGCTGACCTGTATACCAGGAGAAAACATAGTATTATTGGTAGTAATATATAACTTTTTTAAATATAGATAAAAAACTAATTAAGAACAGTGTGTGTGCTCACCTCCACAGCAAAACCAAACCACAAAAACTATATACAGATAGACCACAGTATCATCATGCATCACTCAGTCAGGTGCGATAATACACATAGAAGCAACATAGTAGCTGCAAACAATGTATGATAGCAAATGCAAGATCAACCAATAAACAAGCAGGTGTAAACACGATGGGATGCACGCCAGTATAGATAGGTACAGGAGCTATTAACCCTGTTACGCCCTGAGCATGGTGCACCAATCCACCCCTCCTCACTCAGGGAATCATCAGAGTAGATGCCCTTATAATGGCGGCTCCTGCCCTGTGCTGTTCCTACTCCCAGACCCTACGCTTACCCTTATCCAGCTCCCTACACGGCGTTTCATCTACAAAGGACTCGTCAGGGGAGGATGATAGATCCCGGGTATAGCACTGCATCGGAGTCCTGTACAGTGTGCGTCCGGCATCAATAAACGTGGCACATCACAGCAGTGGCCGGAATGCCTGGAGGACACTAATAGCCTGATCTGTGGCTGTGTGACACGACTAGATCAGGCTATTAGTGTCCTCCAGGCACTCCGGCCACTGCTGTGATGTGCCACGTTTATTGAGGCCAGATGCACACAGTACCGGACCCCGATGCAGTGCTATACCCGGGATCTATCATCCTCCCCTGACAAGTCCTTTGTACATGAAATGCTGTGTAGAGAGCTGCATAAGGGTAAGTGTAGGGTCTGGGAGTAGGGACAGCACAGGGCAGGAGCCGCCATTATAAGGGCGTCTACTCCGATGGTTCCCTCGGTGAGGAGGGGTAGATTGGTGCACCATGTTCAGGGCTTAACAGGGTTAATAGCTCCTGTACCTATCTATACTGGCGTGCATCCCATCCCATTCACACCTGCTTGTTTATTGGTTGATGTTGCATTTGCTATCATACATTGTTTGCAGCTACTTTGTTGCTACTATGTGTATTATTGACAGTGCACAATGACATTACACTGTATGGAATCACTGCCGTTGTGTATACACTATTGCTGTGGTTCTCTGCGTCTGCAAAAAATAATTGATGAGTCTATTTTGTGTGGCCGCTATTCAGTGAAAAGCGGCTGCACAAGATAGCCTGTCCGCACAATGTAAAGGACTATTGGCACACCCAAATGTGCCCGCATTCGAATTTAAATGAAGAGATGGTGACCTGGCCGATACTACAGTATTGGCCTTGTGAACATCTGAGACATCAGCTTTTGTTTAAAACATAAAACACCGGCTGTGTCAAATACCGGCTGATGTTCATGCCTTGTGTGAACGTGGCCTTTAGGCTGGATTTCCAACAAGTATCCAAAAAACAAAAACTACTGCATGATGCTATCTTGGCGAAAAAACGACCTCACTCATAACCAGACTCCGGCCCAGCAAGGATAGCGTAGCAGACGGGCTCTGAGGAAGAAGATCAGTGGAAGAAGCTGGAGAGACACACAGAGGCCACCGGAGAGCGGTTAAGGACCCGGCGCAATTCCCTGCCCCTCCCTAACACAGCTGCCTGTAAAACTACCTGTCCAAGCCCTTCTGCTACAATTATCCCTAGCCCTACTACTACTACCCCCAGCCCTACAGCTAGTACTACTCCCAACCCTACTGCTACTACTATCCCCAGTCCTACAGCTACTACTACTCCCAGCCTTACTGCTACTATTACCCAAAGCCCTACTGCTACTACTACCCCAGCCCTACCGCTACTACTACTACCCCTAGCGCTACAGCTACTACTACTCCCAGCCCTACTGCTACTACTACCCCCAGCCCTACAGCTACTACTACTACTCCCAGCCCTACTGCTACTACTACCCCCAGTACTACAGCTACTACTACTCCCAGCCTTACTGCTACTACTACTCCCAGCCCTACAGCTACTACTTCCCCAAGCTCTCCAAAATAGTAAGAAGTACAGGCTCTTCATATATAGAAAAAAGATGTGCAGGGCACTCACTGTAAAACTTTACTTTTATTTAATCCATGTTAAAAATCCATTACAAGGGATAATGACAGCAGGAACGGCAGCACCAGGTGTCTGGAGAAGCATACTGACGTACTCGAAACAGCTGTAACGCCGCCACATGGTGCTGGCGTTCCTGCCGTCCTTAACCCGTGGAATGAATTTTTAACATGGATTAAATAAAATTTTTACAGTGAGTGCCCTGCACATCTTCTTTTTTCTATATATGAAGTAAGGGTGGAGAGGACACCCTGCTGGTACTTTTATGAACTCAATTTTGCACATATTGGACTGATCTCTATAGGCCAGTGCTTCTCAAACTTTTTCTACTGGAGCCTCACCCAACAGACCAAGGCAATGCCTGGGCCTCACCAGACTTAACAAGAGGATGCCTGGGCCTCACTATCTGTGGTGAAAGTCCATTTGAAAGCTGAAAACAATGCTAGGGCTACCTTTCACTCATCTCCCAAGCTCTGTATGCTAATAAAGCAAGTACAAAATAAATTAATAATGTTGCTAAAATGGAGATTTTGGAGGACTGTGCAGATCATAGTTACTTTTGTGAAAACTGGCTTCCCAGCTGGGCCTCACCAACATCTAGGGGGCGCCTCACTGGTGAGGCCCGCCTCACAGTTTGAGAAGCACTGCTATAGGCGGTAGGCCGATCATTGTCTCTATCACATTGGACACCCAGCCCTACAGCTTCTACTGCCCCCAACTGTATAGCTACTACTTCTCAGCTGTATAGCTACTACTACCCTAGTTCTACAGCTACCATTACCCCCTGCCCTGCTGCTGCCACTACCCCCAGCCCTACAGCTACCACTACCCCCAGCCCTACAACTACCACTACCCCCAGCCCTACAGCTACCATTAACCCCAGACCTACAGCTACCACTATCCCCAGCCCTACAGCTACCATTACCCCCAGACCTACAGCTCCTGCTACCCCCAGCCCTACAGCTACCACTTGTTCCAGCTTTACTGCTGCCACTACCCCCAGCCCTACAGCTACCACTACCCCCAGCCCTACAGCTACCACTTGTTCCAGCTTTACTGCTGCCACTACCCCCATCACTAAAGCTACCACTAGCCCCAGTTGTACAGCTCCTACTACCCCTGGCCCTACAGCTGCCACTACCCCCATCACTCAATCTACCACTAGCCCCATTCCTACAGCTACTGCTACCCCCAGTTTTACAGTCTGTGTCCCTCCTTTGTGGTTATAACAGGATTTATGGTGTCTGTAATGTTGTGTCCACACTGCACATGTGTCAGTCTAGTCTTACAGTATAGCAGCTATCTGACAGTAAATGGATGTTACACCTAACAACAAATCAGAGTACAGTCTACTTTATAAGTATACGTAACATTTATTTTTATTTATATAAAGGAGAACTCAGTAATAATGCAAAAAATAACATTTATTCTTACATCTGTAGGATGTGCTATTACTTCGCCCTGTTGTGTTTTTATTTAATTATTTTAACCCCCCCCCCCCTTGCAGCCCCCATACACCTGCATCGATTCATTCAAAAACTTATTTACTTCCTGTTTCAGCGACATCTTCATTTCCTCATTACTCACAGCGCTGTGTCTGTCGGCCGCTATGGAGGATGGCCGGGCTGCTGTGTCTGTCGGCCGCTATGGAGGATGGCCGGGCTGCTGTGTCTGTCGGCCACTGTGGAGGATGGCCGGGCTGCTGTGTCTGTCAGCCGCTATAGAGGATGGCCGGGCTGCTGTGTCTGTCGGCCGCTATGAAGGATGGCCGGGCTGCTCTGTCTGTCGGCCGCTATGGAGGATGGCCGGCTGCTGTCTCTGTCGGCCGCCATGGAGGATGGCCGGGCTGCTCTATCTGTTGGCCGCTACGGAGGATGGCCGAGCTGCTGTGTCTGTCAGCCACTATGGAGGATGGCCGGGCTGCTCTATCTGTTGGCCGCTACGGAGGATGGCCGAGCTGCTGTGTCTGTCAGCCACTATGGAGGATGGCCGGGCTGCTCTGTCTGTTGGCCGCTATGGAGGATGGCCGGGCTGCTGTGTCTGTTGGCCGCTATGGAGGATGTCCGGGCTGCTCTGTCTGTTGGCCGCTATGGAGGATGGCCGGGCTGCTGTGTCTATCGGCCGTTATGGAGGATGGCCGGGCTGCTGTGTCTGCCGACCACTACGGAGGATGGCCGGCTGCTGTGTCTATCGGCCGCTATGGAAGATGGCCGGCTGCTGTCTCTGTCGGCCGCCATGGAGGATGGCCGGGCTGCTCTATCTGTTGGCCGCTACAGAGGATGGCCGAGCTGCTGTGTCTGTCAGCCGCTATGGAGGATGGCCGGGCTGCTCTGTCTGTTGGCCGCTATGGATGATGGCCGGGCTGCTGTGTCTATCGGCCGTTATGGAGGATGGCCGGGCTGCTGTGTCTGCCGACCGCTACGGAGGATGGCCGGCTGCTCTGTCTGTCGGCCACTATGGAGGATGGCCGGCTGCTGTCTATGTCGGCCGCCATGGAGGATGGCCGGGCTGCTCTATCTGTTGGCCGCTACGGAGGATGGCCGAGCTGCTGTGTCTGTCAGCCACTATGGAGGATGGCCGGGCTGCTGTGTCTGTTGGCCGCTATGGAGGATGCCCGGGCTGCTCTGTCTGTTGGCCGCTATGGAGGATGGTCGGGCTGCTGTGTCTATCGGCCGTTATGGAGGATGGCCGGGCTGCTGTGTCTGCCGACCGCTACGGAGGATGGCCGGCTGCTGTGTCTATCGGCCGCTATGGAAGATGGCCGGCTGCTGTCTCTGTCGGCCACTGTGCTGCATGACATTGTCCTGGCTCTACAGGCAGGCGGGGAAGCCTATAGTGGAATCCTCCCCCATTACAGCATGGAGGAGATGTTGCGGTTGGGGGAGAATTCCACTACAGGCTTCCCCATCCGCCCGTATAGCCATGACAATGTATTGCAACTCCCCCCCCCTGCCCCGCGCACGTGTTTCAGCAGCTCCTTAATGTGTGGGTGCGTGGGATTTCACTGTGCAAAAGAGGAGTGGCGGCTCCGGTCATCCTCAGGGCCCCAGCATCTCTGTGGCGCTGTAAGACGGGGGGGGATTCCACTCCAGGCTTCCTCGTCTGCCTGTAGAGCCCATAGAGGGACAATGTGCAGCAGCACCCCCCTTGCTTACCAGCATCTCAGCATCTCTGTAATGTGTCGGGAGGATTTCCCTCCAGGCTTCTACGTCACCCCCTATGTCACTTTCCATCTACTGTGGCCCCCAGCTGTTGCACAGCTACAACTACCATTATGTCCTGGTGACATTACATGATGGGAGTTGTAGTTAGGTAACTTGGAAAGCTCCAGGTTGCAGAACTACAATTCCCATCTTGTACTGTCACCACAACATGAGGATGGGGCTTGTAGTTATGCAAACATGAGAGCTCCAAGTTGAAGAACTACAACTCCCATGATTATGTTGTGGGGACTATACTTTATGGGACTTGTAGTTTTACAGCTTGGAGCTTTCCTGTTTGCATAACTACAACTCCCATCTTGTACCACATATATTATTATTATAATTATTTTATTTAATTAGCATGACAGATCACACAGTAGATCCTGACCCAGTGATAGCATTGTCACATATTACTGCACATCTGGATAAAGTCTTAGGCCAGGCCCATGGCTTATGTGTGCTATGTGATTTCCCTCTCTACCTTATAGGAGTATATTCCTTCCTATGTCCGCAGAGGTGCTGGAGATCACATAACACACACAGTGCATGAGCCCGGCCATAGACCACAGCCACCACCCAGCAGTTATCATGGCCAACTAAGCCCCGCCCCCTGCATGGAACATGGCAAAATGGCAGTTGGAAATGGCTGAACATGGGGAATAAGTAACAGGGTGTAAGGTATTTATAGCTCCCCATTCTACACATCTCCTCCCATCACCACTGTCTCCTATGGGGGGGGGGGGGCACCTATGTGATCATGTGACCAGGGAGGAGTATCTACAGGTACAGATACTCCTGGACAGGACACCCCACTATGTACACAACCCCATCTCTAAACATCCCACAGTGTATCCTATCTGCTATACCCTGCTATACTGGATGGGGAATTCTCACTCACATGTTCCTCGTAGACAACTGGAACGTCCTTTTCCTCTACGGACTGCTCCACGTCCATCTTCGGCTCTTCCTCCATATCTCTAAATCGCCTCCTGTCGCCAATCTCTCGCAGAAATCACCTGTGTGTGTGAAAAAAATAAAGATTACATGGAGAAAACTGATTGAAAAGTAGAAAATAACAAAAAATACCAGGAGCCAATGGATGTGTGTACTTACGATCCAACTCCTAATAAAGCTCTGAAGGGTCCAGTAGCTGTTCTATTATGATGTCATATTTCTTTTGTTTTGTTTTTTAAATAAACTTTATTTAAACATCTGGATACAAACACTTGTACTAACCATATAATGCAATATCACTGATATAAACATTACATACATAATGAACAATTGGCCATTGGCGGGAATTTCTATTTTTGTTTGGATGAATAAGATCTTGGTCTATGCGCTCGGCTGTAGTATTTTAATATGGTTTATACTGATACTTGATAATGTTGCTCAAACAAACAAAAAAACATTTAGCAAAAGGTTTCAGCCCCTTCCTATAAGAATATTTTTCCCTATATAATTACTATTTTATTAATAGTTTTATATAAGGGTATTAAGTGATTATTATTACATATCTGCCGCTTCTTTCCCGCCTGCTCTGCCTGTGTAGGGTTCAGGTCTCTTTTGGGGTTTAGTGTTTACTTTCATCTTGACTATTGTGCACAGTTTGCCATAGGCGGCCATTATAACAAATATGTGTATTGAGTAGTCCAGTCCCCTACACTCCTCAATACACTTGTTACAGGGGGCATATCTAGTTGTAAGGGTCTTTCTAACTTGTTATAGGGGGATTCTATCTGACTACAGGGGCACACTGTATCTGGCTATAGCAGACATGGAATTTGATCCAGGTAGCATATCTAGTAGCAAGGGGTAATGTATCTGGTTATAGGGTTATTGTATGTGGCTGCAGGGTTCATATCTAGCTACTTAGGAAATTGTATCTCTCTACAGGGGGCATCTGTGTCTACATGGGCATTGTAACTGTATACAAGATGCATCATATCTCATTACAAAGGTATATCTGACTGTTGCACCTCATTACAGGGGGCATATGTAGTAGCATGGGGTATTGTATCTGGCTACAGGAGGCACAATGGATTGATGGGCAGGTAAGTTTAACTTTGTGTTAGCAAGGAAGGCACTGCTTTTGGTTATATGGGGAATATCTGGCTACAGGGGGCATTGTATCTGGTTTTAAAGTATCTGACTAGGAGGAAACATTGCATTTGGTCATAAGGATCATATCTGGTTGCATGGGATGTTGAATCTGGCTGTAGGGAGCATTGTATCCAGCTATTGAGGCATTATTACAGGCTATAGGGGGCCTATCTGTCTACAGGGACCACTGTATCTGGCCGCAGGTGGCATATCTAGCTGCTGGGGCATTATTATTGGCAATAGGGAATGTTATTGTGGGATCTGATCTTGGAAGGATATGCTTACAGAGCCTATGGCTGCAGTGTGATCATAGTCCTTGGGGGTCTGCATGTCGTGATCCCTGCATGTGGGGGTCTGCATGGCGGGATCCCTGCATGTTATTTGCAAGATATATTTTTGCTGCTCTTTGGCAATTTTAGAAAAATGCAGCAGGCTGAGGTTTTGGCATTTTTTGGGGGAAACTGCAGCGTTTTTCTCCCAAAGACTTCAATGGAAGGCTTCAGCTCTACTAAAATATGCCATAGGTTATGCATATGGTGGTTTTTAGTGGCGCTTTTCAGGAAGAAAAAAAAAATCGCCACTGGTCACCAGGGGGTTAACTGAACCCTCTGTGGGTCAGACTGTGCTTCGTTCCAGGAAAGGGGTGAGCTTAACTTACCATCCGTTCTTCTCCCTGTCTCCTTCTCATGAGCAGCTGAGCAGGGACACTGCTTTAGCCACTGATTGGCTGAGATGACGCTGGAGCATCGTCAGCGTAGCCAACCTGCGGCTACAATAGTGGCTCCATATTTAAAGAAGCAGAGCCTGGCACACTTGTATCTCAGAGTGCCAGTATCTGCTGAAGATAGAAGACGTCAGGGTGAGTATCAATAGGGCCCCCCTTCTCCCCAGCACTATACCCATCCCAGCAAGGAAGGGGAGCAAGTAATCCCTTTTTTGCTGGGATGGGTACAATGTAACATCAATGTGGCCCCCATGGGGTTAATTTAGGATGCCATGCATCCTCACTTAACCCCCTGGGGGCCACATTGTTTAGTCTGGCACACAAGGGATTAAGTATGGATGTCATGCGTCCATGCTTAACCCCTTGTGTGCCATACTGTAAGCAGCATCTACTAAGAATAGCCGAATCCAAAGAGTCACCGACACTACAGGTCCCAGCATAGAGGTGTATATGGTCCGCACTCCCTTCTTCTTTGGTGTAGGTAGTGCTCAGCAGTAGAGCAGTTCACAACGATTATTGCATATAGAAGATTGTCCTCAGCGGCACTCACCATAAAATTCACCTTTATTGGAATACAAACATGCTTTAGAGGAAACGAGAGGAGGCTCTCTCCCCACCTACGGACGTTTCACACCTGTCTGGCACTTTCTCAAGGCATCATCATGTTTCCTGTAAAGCATGTTTGTATTCCAATAAAGGTGAATTTTATGGTGAGTGCTGCTGAGGACAGTCTTCTAAATGCAAGCATCTACTAAGATGCTGCCTACTGTAAGATGCAGAGCACCTACCACAACAATGGGTGTTCTGCTCCTGGATTTTTTTGGGTGTGTTTTTCCCTTTTGTTTTTCAGATATCGGTATCTTATGGATTACATCGGATTCATTGGACTATGTTGTTTACCAGTGTTGTTTTATATTGAAATAGAATGGGCAAGGTAGGGTGTGGGGGTGTTCTTTTTCAAATAAAATAATATTCACTGTTTTATTTTTCTTTACTTTCAGACTTAGTAATGTATTCCATCTAGCAGACAGCTTCCTCTAATAAGTCGGGCCTAGTGTAAGCCGGTATAAAATAGCAAACACTAATCAGTAAATCAGTTAACCCCATGGGGGCCACAATGATGTCACAATGTGCCCATGCCAGCAAGGAAGGGATTAACTGTCCCCCTTCCTTGCTGAGATGAGTACAGTGCTAGGTGGAGGAGTGGGCCCCTATTGATACTCACTCCGACATCTTCGGCAGAGCCTGGCACACTGACATCCAAGCTTGCCAGGCTCTGCCTCTTCGCTGATCTGGCTACACTGACGATGCTTCAACATTATCTCAGCCAATCAGCGGCTGTAGCAGTGTCCCTGCTCAGCTGCTGATTACAAGAAAAAGACGGGGAGAAGACTGGAGGGTAAGGTAACCAACCCCTGGCCCCCCCTTCTCCGGGTCACTTAACCCCTTCCTTTCTGGAGCGGGTGCATTTGGGTCATCATTTTGACGTCCACGTTCGAGGAAAAACGTTGACCCGAAAAACAGCCAATGTCACACAGAGACTTTCACATTGCAAGGTGAAAACACAGAAAAAACGCCATGCACAAAAAAACCTACGTGTGAAGTCACCCAAAAACATTTCCCACTATCTGAACATGAAAATGATTTCTTGCCTATGGAAATTCTATGATGTTCTCTGATTGTTCAGTATAACATTTCCCACATTCTGCAAATGAAAATGGTCTCTTGCCTATGTGAGATATTTTTATTTTTTTATATATATTTTTTTTTATTAAATAGTTGTTTTTTTTTTTTTAAACAATTCAAAGTTACATCTTTGATTCATTATTACAAAAATCCAATATACACATTATACAATCGCATAAAAATTTTACATTTACTTACAAACAATAACCCTAAAGGACAGAGAGGGATATAACATATATATTTTAAAAAATCAACACACCCTTCTAATCCTGAAGTGGTAGATAATGTTACGTCTCTGTGTCATCTGTCCATTTGCCCCATAGATAAACAGAGGTTTTTGGGGTTTTTTTACTTAAAAAGGAAATCCTTTCGTACCTCTGTACCTTTTATCTAGGTTTCCCCAGTGGGATATTAATGTCGGGCGGCAATAATCCAGCTCCAGAGAATCTTGCTGTGTGGATAGTGGGAATTTGGAGTAGCGTGTCTGATGGCTACAACAAAGCAACTGAAGGATCTTTCATGCAGCCCAATTGCTCAATTTCTCATGCCATGTAAATGCACTGCAAAGGGGTCACCTATCTCGCTGACCAGAGCTTGTTTTGCGGCCCCTATGGCCCTCAGCTGACCTGTCTAATACACTGCGGAACATCCCCATAGAAGAGGCTGTAGTCGTTACACTGAATACCTTTTATTTTTGTTTAATTAAAAACATTTTAAAGAGAAATACCTTTTATTACGGCCTCATACCGACTTGTGGAGAAAGAGTTCTTCAGCCAGGTTACTGCATACACATGAAATTTTGTGGCATTTCACTGGGTCTGCTGGGGGCTGTAGTGCTCAGTACATAGGCAGCTTCCCCAACCCTAAGTGCCCTATTAAAGGGAGCGATAATTGGCAAATAAGGCTGATTATTGCTCTGCATAAGGGTCTATTTACACAGAAAGATTATCTGCCAAAGATTTGAAGCCAAAGCCAGGAACAGACTATAAACAGAGATCAAGTCATAAAGGAAAGACTGAGATTTCTCCTCTTTTCAAATCCATTCCTGGCTTTGGCTTTAAATATTTGGCAGATAATCAGTTAGATAATCTTTCTGTGTAAATGGACCCTTATAGAGACAAAGGGGGATCTATTAAAAGGCTAAAATGCCTTTTTTAGGAGCAGATGGGCCCGGTCGGTGTAAATATTTTCACAAATGGTCTATTTGCGAATATTTCATTTGCATCGGCCCCATCTGCGCCGGAGGGGCGGAGAGGGAGCGATACAGACTCTGCGTGCGCCGCATTTATCATTTTTCCTGAGGAAAGATTATAGTGAAAACCAAAGAGAAGCAGCCTAGTAGTACCAGGGTGGGAAGGGCCATTTTTTGGGCCCTCCCCAGCCTAATAATACCAGCCTGCTACTGCCCAGTCCAGGAACGCCAATTTCAACACTCCAGGACTACTGGTACCTTGCTCGTCCCAGTACCCCTTGTGGCATTGGGTACTGGAGTAATATTGGAGGGGGGGTAGCATTAGCCATCTATCAGACAGCTTCAAATACAAAAACTGAAAGTAAAGAATAATAAAACACAACACAATAGAGAAAAGTATTTTATTTAAAAAAAGAACACCCCATACCCCTCGTAGACCATTTTATAAAAAAAAAAAAAAAAAAAACATGCTGGTCATCAAAATAGTCCAATGAATCTGACGTAATCCACAGGATACCGATATCTGAAAAACAGAAGAGAAAAACACATAAAATAAATGCCAGTAGCAGAACACCCATCATTGTGACAGGTATTCTGTACCTTACAGCATGCAGCATCTTAGCAGATGCTGCCTACAGTATGGCACACAAGGGGTTAAGTCAGGGCCGTATTTACCACTAGGCACCCGTGGTCCGGTGTTTTTATTTTTGGAAGTCTCCCACCTCTCTTTCTGGCGGGGGGGAGTAGAGTGAGGGAGACTGGTAAGATGGTGTTAACCAGGCACAGTATGGTAGTGTTATCCAGTCACAGTATGGTGGTATTGATCAGCTCTGGTGTGGCAGTGTCAAATGTGACACCTGGAGCTATTACCTACCAATTTACTAATCATGTGGTGAGGCATCTTCAAGTTTAGTGCCTAGGGCAGCAGCAGCTGCTAATACGGTCCTGGGATACATATGCATAGTTGCCAACAGTCCCGTTTTCGCCGGGACTGTCCTGGATTTGACAGGCCAGTCCTCACTAAGTAATGTCCTGGGTTTGCCCCGGTAAGCTCCGCCCCTGTGACATCACGCCCCACCCCCGTGACGGCCCCCAATGCATTGAAGCCTAAGCATAGGCTTTTTGGCTGTAGGCTGTATATTCTGCCTCCAGCCACCAGAGGCCGCTCTCTCCTCCCAGCTACAGGACCTGACAGTGAGGTCACTCACTCCTGCCTCTGGGATAGAAGAGAACAAGATGGCCGTGTGCTGCAGGGAGCCAGGTAATAAGGTGTCCACATGAGGGGGATTATGCTGAAGGACTGGTATACACTATATACCAGTCACAGCTCTGATTAGCAGTCTGATTACCAGTATACTAGCCTCTCACACCAGTGTATAGTTTATAATCCCCCTCATGAGGGCACTTCATTATACCACCAGTATTATACAGTGCTGTGAGACTGCTGGTATACTGAGGAGCCCACATGAGGGGGATAATGCTGAAGGAGATAACGCTATGTACATTGGTATGAGAGGCTAGTATACTGGAAGACTGGTAATCACAGCTGTGACTGATATACAGTGTCCTAGCCTCTCACACCAATGTATATAGCTTTACCTCCTTCAGCATCATCCCCTCATGTGGGCCCCTCAGTATACCAGCAGCCTCGCAGTACTCACTGTATTATACTGGTGGTATAATGAGGGGCCCACATGAGGGCATGATGCTGAAGGATGATGAGGGGCATGATGCTAAAGTCTGCCCCAGTCACCCTCCAGTCTGCCTCAGCCACCCCAAGTAGCCCCCAGTCACCCCGCAGTCTGCTTAAAGAGGACCTGTCACCCCCCCGTGAAGGGGTGACAGGCTCCCAACCCCCCGTTAGAGCCCCCTATACTTACCTCATTGCGCCGGGTCCCGCTTCCTGAGCCGGTCGGGTGACTGAGATTTCAGCCCCCAAAGGCCGGCGCGCTCGCTCACAGGAGAGGCCGATGCTCATAGAGAATGACGGAGCATCGGACTCCCCATTCATTCTCTATGTGCATTGGACTCTCCTGTAAGTGCGCATCGGGCTTTGGGGGCTGAAATCTCAGTCACCCGACCGGCTCAGGAAGCGGGACCCGGCGCAATGAGGTAAGTATAGGGGGCTCTAACGGGGGGTCGGGAGCCTGTCACCCCGGCACGGGGGGTGACAGGTTTCCTTTAACCCTTTAAGGACAGAGCCTGAAATGGCCTTAAGGACAGAGACAAATTTTATGAATATGATCACTTTATTCATTAATAACTTCGGGATGCTTTTACCTATCTGGCTGATTCTGAGATTGTTTTCTCGTGACATATTGTACTTCACATTTCTGGTAAATTGGAGTCGATACTTATAAGGAATCTTTATGAAAAAAAACACCAAAATAACGTGAAAAATATAGAAAAAATGCATTTTTCCAACTTTGGAACTTTTCTGCTTATACAGAAAATGGTTATGCCACATAAATTATATATTAAATAGCATTAGCAACATGTCTACTTTATGTTGGCAGCATTTATTAAACTATATTTCATTTTTTTTAGACAATAGGAAGCTTAAAACATTAGCAGCAATTTTCCAAATTTTCAGTAAAATTTCAAAATCAGATATTTCTAGGGACCTGTTCAGGTTTAGGCCAGGTTCAGACTATGTAACTGTGCGGCTGTATTTGCGGCTGTAATTGTGCGGCGGTATTTTTGGTGGTTCATGCGTACGCTGGAAAGTATAGGATATACGGCTGCACAGTGCACACTATGTATGAATCTACGGCCCGATCGTAAACGGACCCGTAAAAAATGAACAAGACCATTGTTTGCGGCTGGACATGCGGCCGAGGATTGACAGGCGGTCCGTACGGAGTACTTCAAAAATAGCCGGCAATGATGCCGAATGCCGATGCCTCTAATAGTTAATATATTAAATTAATAAAACACATTTTCTTTGTAATAAAGTGCCTTTCGTTGGTCAATAATTTATTTCTAACGAATCCATCATTTGGCAATTAAATATACTGTTAAAATAAATAGATATATAAATAAATGTATATTTATATATATATTTATTTTTTGACAGTATATTTAATTGCACAATGATGGATTCGTTAGAATTAAATTATTGACCAACGAAACTGAATTTATTTCATCGAAAATGTGTTTTATTAATTAAATATTAATTAGTACAGGAAGCTCCATAAGCCGTTAATTCATATGCCGGCAATAGAGCTTTTTGTACTAATCATCACTTTACTTTAATGAAAACATCAAATGTTTCTTCTAATTATGTTATCACAATAGCATTATTAGAAGAAACATTTAGAATTATATGTGCGCTCAGCTGATTGGCTGATCGGCTGAGCGCACATATAAAGAGCCGATCCGCAGTACAGTGACTTCATTGTGCTGCGGACCAGCGAAGAGGACACATCGGGGTGAGTATAGAGCTCTCCTCACCCCCTCCCCAGCACTGCACCCCTCCCAGCAAGGAAGGGAGGGTCAGTTAACCCCTTCCTTGCTGGGATGGGTGCAGTCTGACATCAGTCTGGCCCCCAAGGGGTTAAGGGGGATGCAATACATCCTCCCTTAACCCCTTGGGGGCCAGACTGTAAGCAGCGATCTGTAAAGATGCTGCATACTGTAAGGTGCACAACACCGCTCACAATGATGGGTGTTGTGCTCCTGTTTGTGTGTTTTTTGTGTGTTTCTCCCTTTTTGTTTTTCAGATATCGGTATCCTGGGGATTACGTCGGATTCCGTGGACTACGTCGATGACCAGCGTTTTTTTTAATGTTTTTTTTAAATAAAATGGTCAATGAGGGGTGTGGGGGTGTTTTTATTTGAATAAAAAAAATTTTTAACTTGTGTCTTGTCTTTATTTCTTTACTTTATAGACTTAGTAGTGGAAGCCGTCTAATAGACGGAATCCATTACTAAGTTGGGGCCTAGTGTTAGCCGGTATAAAATGGCTAACACTAACCCCCTATTATTACCCCAGTACCCAATGCCACCAGGGGTACTGGGAAGAGCCGGGTGCCAGTGGTCCCGGAGCGTCAAAATTGGCGCTCCTGGACCGGGCGGCAGCAGGCTGGTAAGATTTAGGCTGGGGAGGGCCTAAACCAATGGCTCTTCCCACCCTGGTGTTACCAGGCTGCTGTCGTTTGGTTTTTAACCCGGCTGGTTATAAAAATAGGGGGGACCCTATGCGGTTTTTTTAAATTATTTATTTATTTAAAAAAAAAAAAACGCATAGGGTCCTCCCTATTTTTATAACCAGCCGGGTTAAAAACGACAGCAGCCTGGTAACACCAGGGTGGGAAGAGCCATTGGTTTAGGCCCTCCCCAGCCTAAATCTTACCAGCCTGCTGCCGCCCGGTCCAGGAGCGCCAATTTTGACGCTCCGGGACCACTGGCACCCGGCTCTTCCAAGTACCCCTGGTGGCATTGGGTACTGGGGTAATAATAGGGGGTTAGTGTTAGCCATTTTATACCGGCTAACACTAGGCCCCAACTTAGTAATGAATTCCGTCTATTAGACGGCTTCCACTACTAAGTCTATAAAGTAAAGAAATAAAGACAAGACACAAGTTAATTTTTTTTTTATTCAAATAAAAACACCCCCACACCCCTCATTGACCATTTTATTAAAAAAAAAAACAACAAACAACCGCTGGTCATCGACGTAGTCCACCGAATCCGACGTAATCCCCAGGATACAGATATCTGAAAAACAAAAAGGGAGAAACACACAAAAAACACACAAACAGGAGCACAACACCCATCATTGTGAGCGGTGTTGTGCTCCTTACAGTATGCAGCATCTTTACAGATCGCTGCTTACAGTCTGACCCCCAAGGGGTTAAGGGAGGATGTATTGCATCCCCCTTAACCCCCTGGGGGCCAGACTGATGTCAGACTGCACCCATCCCAGCAAGGAAGGGGTTAACTGACCCCCCTTTCCTTGCTGGGAGGGGTGCAGTGCTGGGGAGGGGGTGGGGAGAGCTCTATACTCACCCCGATGTGTCCTCTTCGCTGGTCCGCGGCACAATGAAGTCACTGTACTGCGGACCCGCTAATTATATGTGCGCTGAGCCGATCAGCCAATCAGCTGAGCGCACATATAATTCTAAATAATTCTTCTAATAATGCTATTGTGATAACATAATTAGAAGAAACATTTGATAGTTTCATTAAAGTAAAGTGATGATTAGTACAGAATGCTCTATTGCCGGCAATATGAATTAACGGCTTACTGGAGCTTCCTGTACTAATTAATATTTAATTAATAAAACACATTTTCGTTGAAATAAAATCAGTTTTGTTGTTCAATAATTTAATTTAAACGAATCCATCATTGTGCAATTAAATATACTGTCAAAAAATAAATATATATATAAATATACATTTATTTATATATATATTTATTTTAACAGTATATTTAATTGCAAAATGATGGAATCGTTTAAATGTAATTATTGAACAATGAAAGGGACTTTATTACAACGAAAATGTGTTTTATTAATTCAATATATTAAATATGAGAGGCAGCGGCATCGGCATACTGCAGAGGATCGCAAACCCCGGTAATAGCGATTCATGTAAACTGTTTCCCTGCTTTCCCAGATGCATCCAGAGGTGTTTGCATCACTTTCTTAAGATTTTATTTGTTATTTTTAGTTGAACCAGATTTCCAAGTAAATGACCGTATGTTTTCAGCCGCATGTCTATTTTTTTCCCACGGCCGTAGTTTCATCCGCACATTTACAGCCGCATAAAAAATACAGCCGCACACATACATAGTGTGAACATAGCCTTAGAGTGTATGATGGAAGGGACACGCGAATCCAGCCCCCAGATGCCCCCCCATCCTCCGAGTTAGTGGGAAGATCGTTTGGGACCTGATCTTCCCACTGCTGGATAAAGGTTACCACCTGTACAGATATAGCTTTTATACCAGCACCCCCTCTTCCGGTCCCTCGCTGCCCGAGCTACTGTAGCTTGTGGCGCAATCCAAAAACATCAGAAGCAGTAATAGAGCCCTAATATTTAGCAGCAATGTAGCGGACCAGCACTTCTGGATATGAAGGACCCCGTATCGCATCAGGGCAACATTTTCCAGGTGACGTCCCCCACACTGGAAAACAGGAGACCCCAGAAGAAGCGCAGAGTGTGGCGTAACAGGGGCTCAGGAAGGACACCATTTACCAGTGTGACACCTGTCCTGATCCCACGGCCTCTGCATACAGGATCGCTTCAAGGCGTACCACATGTCATTGGAGTTCTACAATTTCTAAATCCTATCCCTTATTCCTATTTCAGGGGTCATGTTGATCAATGGATTAATTAGATTTTTGGAGTCGGGAAGGAATTTTTTCCCCAGTGATGAGGCTACTGTCGTCTGCCTCACAAGGGTTTTTTGCCTTCCTCTGGATCAACATAGGTTAATTTTGATGGACACCTGTCATTTTCAGCCTTATAAACTAATAATTGGCCTAATACCCCCAAATAAATTCAAAAATGGTCCCTTTTCCCCAACTAAATAGGCATGGCTGCCATTCCCATTAGAGGCTTGCCATGATGCAATTACAAAGTCCTTGTTCTGCCAGGAGAGTAGAAACCCCCCACAAGTGACCCCATTCTGGAAACTACACCCCATAAGGAATCTAACAAGGGGTGCAGCCGGGATATGGCCCACTGGTGACGGGCACATTTGTGCCGTGAAAAGGAAAAAAATTGTATTTTACACTTTCACAGCACATGTTCTACAAATGTGCCCATCACCAGTGGGGTCCATATTCTCACTGCTCCCCTTGTTAGATTCCTTGAGGGATGTAGTTTCCAAAAAGCAGTCACTTGTGGGGCGTTCCTAGTGTCCTGGCAGTACAGGAGCTTTGTAATTGCGACATGGCCTCCATCCTCTATTCCAGTCTCTAAATGGCGCTCTGTCCCTTAGGTGGCTTGCCCTGTGCCCATATGGCACAATATATCCACATGTGGACATTACCCAAGGGTAATTACCCTACACGTTTTGCATTTGTATTCCCTTTTAACCCCTTGTGGTAATGAAAAAAATCAAGGCTAGACCAACATTTAGTGTAAAAATGTTTACATTTTTATACTAAATCATTGATTTAGTCTTGATTTTTTCATTTTCACAAGGGGTTAAAAGATAAAAAAAACACAATTGGTAGAGCAATTTCCCCCGAGTACGGAAATACCCCACATGTGGACATAAGGCACCATGCGGCTGCAAGACGGGCTTTTGGAGGCTGGATTTGGCTGGAATGGATTTTCAAGGGCCATGTTGTATTTAAAAGGCCCCTGTGTTGCCAAGACAGTTGAAACTCTCCACAAGTGACCCCATTATGGAAACTACCCTCCTCAGGGAATGTAACAAGGGGTGCAGTGAGCATATGGACCCCACTGGTAACGGGCACAAATGTGGAAATGTAGGTTTAGCCTTGAATTTTTCATTTTCACAAGGGGTTAAAATAAAAAAAACACAAAATGTGTAGAGCAATTTTCCCTGAGTCCGTAAATACCCCACATGTGGACATAAAGCGCCATGTGGGTGCAGGGCAAGCCTCCGAAGGGAAGGAGCGCCATTTGGATTTTGGAGGCTGGATTTGGCCAGAATGGATGATAAACGCCATGTTGCATTTACAGAGCCCTCGTGCTGCCAAGACAGTAGAAACCCCCCACAAGTGACCCCATTCTGGAAACTACACCCCTCAAGGAATCTAACAAGGGGTGCAGTGAGGATTTGGACCCCACTGGTGACGGGCACATTTGTGCAGTGAAAGTGAAAAAATGTAACTTTTCACTTTCACGTCACATTGTTCCATATTTGTGCTAGTGGGGTCCATATGCTCACTGCACCCCTTGTTAGATTCCTTGAGGGGTGTCGTTTCCAGAATGGGGTCACTTGTGGGGGGTGTCCAGTGTTTTGGCAGCACGAGGGCTGTGTAAATGCGACATGGCCCTTGAAATCCTTGAAATGACGAAATATAACGGAGGCGTTGAAATTCACTAGGCGCTCCTTTGTATCTGAGGCTTGTGGTTGCGTCAAATAGCGCAATAGGGCCACATGTGGGGTATTTCTATAAACTGCAGAAACAGGGCAATAAATATTGGGGTGCATTTCTCTGGTAATAGGTTTATAATTATGAAAGATATTGGATTATAGTTAAATTTTCAATTTTCTTACACACTTAGCTTTTATTTCTGTGACCTAAAGGGTTAAAACACTTTCTGGATGTGCTTTTGCACAGTTTGGGGGGTGCAGTTTCTGAAATGGGGTGCTTTGTGGGGCTTCATAACATACAGTCCCCTCACATACACTTCAAGCGTCAACTGGTCCCTTGAAAAATCAGATTATGAAACTCTTGTGAAAATGCTGCTAAACTTTGAAGCTTCTATTGTCTTATAAAGTTGAAGGCAAGTTTAATAAATGGCGCCAACATAAAGTAGACTTATTGCTTATGCTATTTAATATATAATTTATGTGGCATAACCATTGTCCTCAGCACAAAATTTCAAAGTTAGAAAAAATGCAATTTTTCACGTTATTTTGGGGTTTTTCATAAACATAGGCTGTAAGTATCGACTCAAATTTACCAGAAATATAAAGTATAACTATCTGAGAATGAGCCGGATAGGTAACAGCATCCTGAAGTTATTAATGCATAAAGTGACACAGGTCATATTCCTGAAATTTGGTCCGGTCCTTAAGGCCATTTTGGGCTCTGTCTTTAAGAGGTTAAAAAAATCTCAAGTCTTTCAGTACTTATCATCTGTTGTATGTCCTGCAGGAAGTGGTGTATTCTTTCCAGCCTAGAGAGCAGCAGAGGTTTTCTACATGGATTTGCTACTGCTCTGGACAGTTCCTGACATGGACAGAGGTGGCAGCACAGACTGGAAACAATATACCACTTCCTGCAGGACATACAGCAGCTGATAAGTACTGGAAGACAGAAAATATTTAAATAGAAGTAAATTACAAATCTATATAACTTTCTGACACTAGTTAATTTTAAAGAAAACATTTTCTCTAGAGAATTTTACCTAGTTGAGCTTAAATATATCACCACATTGGTATCATACACTAACTATTATTGACTATATGAGTGCTATTATAATGTTAGTGTACAGATCCTGTGTAGACCTTGTATCTGACCACTGTATGGCGGTATTATTGGTCATATATGTGCTTGTATAGTGGTAGTGTACAGATCCTATAGCTGGTATCTGACCACTGTATGGCAATATTTTTGCATGTATGTGTGTTTGTATAGTTGTAGTGTTGTACAGATCCTGTGTAGACATTGTATCTGACCACTAGTATGGCGGTATTATTGGTCATATATGTGCTTGTATAGTAGTAGTACACACATGATCATGTCATTAGGTAAATCCTAGCTATTTTATTTTTCTTGTATTGTTCATAGTGTAATTTACAAATGAATGTGAGAAGTGATAGTTGGCTCCATCCTGGGTGTTGTGTGACATTGTGTATTTTCTGTCATATGGCAGGGATTATATTGAATATGGGCTGCTGGGATATCACTGCCGCGCCTGCTATTTAGTCCCAGTCCAGCCCTGCTCCTAGGTCTGGATGAGTCCCGTACACTAGGTTCCATACCTACTCTAACTTAGGGGTTATCCAGGATAAGAATAAACACAGCTACTTTCTTGCAAAAACAGCACCAGCCCTGTCCTCCGGTTGTGTGTGGTACTACAATTCACTACTGCTAAACCTGAGCCAAACTGAGGACAGGAGAGGTGCTGTTTCTGGAAGAAAGCGGACATCTTTTTCTAAGCCTGGATAAGACTTTAGTCGCCTTCCTGACATGAGTCGCTCACCTTCAAGCGCTGCACTTGTCTGGTTATTCTGATATCTATCTATTGCGTTTTTATGAGAGAGAAAAAGTAGATTTAGAGCGCTTTGTACTGGGTGCCTTTCTTAGTCTGGCCTCTCCCCATTGACCTTTCTAGGCACGGGAGACCCCACCAGGAGCATTAACTCCAGCCAGCTTAGCTCAATGGATCACTAAGGCACGCAAGCTCCCTCACCACGTCAAGGTGAAGGCACAAAGAGGGAGCCCTCCCACCCTCCCACAAGCTCTACAAAGTCTTACGTAGCTTGTGCTTAACCAGAATCTAGTGGTTTTAGTTAAGTTTAAGTCTAGTTGGTTTAGTTAGTTTAAATCTGGTCTAGTTAAAGATTTAAGTCCGATGCTTAAGTTAAGTTAGTTAAGATTAAGTTGTTAAAATTTAGATTGGAGCAGAGATCAGTTGAGGTGATGCTCTACATGTAGATATCGTCATCATCATTATCAGCATCTTCTTTGTCAGTAATGACAGGGATGATATTGATTTGACCACTCCGGGCACACAAAGCTGAACTTATTAAAGATTTGCTGATCTTCAGGTTTGATGATGTTTGGTGGTTCAGCAAATTTCATAGGTTCTTCAGCATTGAGGTCAACAGAGGATGTCATCATGATTGCTGGTGGAACAATTCTCCCGGCTTCCACGTCCTCCCAATTGATATCCGAGAAGAATGGATGGCTCCTGATGTCCTCTTTGACTCCCAGCCGCTCGAACTGGTCTTTACGCAGCAGGCTTTTTAAGATGTTAACTGCGTCGTCAGTAAGGGACTTTGGGTAGTCTGGAGTATGAAACAGGACAGAGATTTCTGTTTCGGTCTGGTCTCTTCCATAAAATGGACGCTTGAAGGTCAAGAGATTGTAGAGGATGACGCCAATGGCGAAATAGTCGACTCCTCTCCCATGTAGCTGGCGTTTTATCATCTCTGGGGCTGCATATCCTGGTGTACCTCCGCACACAGTTCTGGTCAGGCTTATACACATTTGTCACAGCAAAGCCGAAATCTGTTATTTTTATGTGGCCTTCTCTGGTGAGAAGTATATTTTCTGGCTTCAGGTCCCGATGGATAATATTTCTTCTGTGCAGGAACTCTGTGCCACATACCACTTCGGCTGTGATGAACTTTACTGTGTCGGTATCAAGAGGCGAGTGGTTTTTGACAAATTCAAACAGGTCCCCTCCGGTGGCCAGTTCCATCACATAACAGGCAAAGTTTGGCGTGTGAAAGGCGGCCAAGCCATGGCATCAAGTATGGGCTTTCATGAGATAGTTGCAGGATATGGCGTTCTTTAAAGCTGACATGCCTCTTCTCTGTCACTTTAATGGCAACAAATTCAGTGCGGATGATGTCTTTTGCCAAGAGGACTTTACCGAAGGTTCCTTCTCCCAGTGAATGGTAGAAGGTGAAGCAGTCCAATGTTAGGGGGACTGTAACAGGTGAGGTCTCTTTAGAGTTGTCAGGGTCTTCTTTGGATGACGGATTCCTGATGTTACTGGGTCCTGGCATTTCACAGGAACGTTCTTCATTGAGTTTAGATGTTCCTCTCCATTTTGAATTAATGATCCATTCCCAACATTTTTGCAGTTGGGCTAAGAACGGGATCTTGGCACTTTTCTGGGCTTCATGGTCCTTCTTCGGTCCGTCGTGGTCCTTCTTCGGTCCGTCGTGGTCCTTCTTCGGTCCTTCCTCTTCGGTCTCCTGTTGATGCTTCTCTTCATATCGTGCCATATAGTGCTGGGCATACAGGAACTCCACGCTATGAATCCGGTCACACAATTCCTGATATTCTTCTTCCATGGCTATTTGGCCCACATAGTGCAAGGCACATATGTCATCCATGTTGTTGGTTTGGTCACACCATTGTTGGTAGTCCTCTAACGTGGCTTCTTGTTCAGCGTAGTATAGGGCCCTCAGGTCATCCAGGTTGTGGTACTGGTCACACAGTAGTTGGTGCTCCTGCAGTATGGCTTCCTGTATACGGCTATCTGTTACAAAGGAAAAGAATAGATGTGTGAATTAATAGAAAGAGGTCATATAGGGAATATAGGAGGCTTATTATTACAGAGTGGACACAGAGAGGTAATAATACTACAGAGGGGGCAAAGAGGGGTCCTAATTCCACTGAGGGGACGCAGCATGTCATAATACTACAAAGGGGGCACAGAGGAGATTGTATAGGACAGAGGGGGCTCCGAAGCATCCTATTATTACAGTGGGGGCAGAGACAGCTTTACTACTACACAGAAGGTATAGTGGATCCAAATATCAAAGAGGGGCCCTAGTACTAAAGAGGGGACACAGAGGCATTGTTATAATACAGGTACATCCTAATAACACAGAGGGGGCAAAACAGGTCCCAGTGCTATAAAGGGGGCACAGAGGGGTCATTATACCTCCCAGAGGGTGATAGGGGTTAGTGATGTTACAGAGAGGGAAAGCGGAAAACATTACAAATTGGTGCGAAATTCAGTCCCTAGTTTCTGGCCATATGCCATGTACTGCCGCTTTAATGCCCTTTTGTCACCGAGAAAACCACAATGAATGTACACTGCAATACATTACTTTTACTATACATATATTATAGTATTGCAGTATATTGTACTAGCTGAGTCTGTTGGGAATGGAAAGTGGAATCTGATTGGTTTCTAGGGGCAACTGAGACAGTTTCACTTTCCACCATGTTTGATAAATCTCCCCCAATGTTCTTTATCCTGTATGGTGAACGTGGGGCATGAAAAACATCCACACATCCCACAATAAAAGTGAAAAAGGACGATAAACTTCTATGGACAGCAGCTTCAGTTTATATTCCTGGGATATAAAAGATGGCTGCCTGCCTCACGCATCCCTAGGAAGACGAGTAAAACCAATCAACAAGGCCACAAATACTAAAATTACCTAATGGGGTGGGGACAACAAAGGTGAGTGGTTCACAGGACACCATGCAGCTTACAGCCACTACTGGAGGGGGTAACTACTGTGTGGGGGCGCTATTCCCATGAATCAGCCCCACTGTGTGTGTTCTATGGAGCCCTAAGGATGCATGTACAATTCCAGTTGTTGGTCCTACCTGTGGCGTCCATCAGAGGGATGATAATGCTGTGGCTGGAAGATTTCCTCTTCTTACATGTCATCCGGGCCCAGGCAACTTTGCAGGCAGGCTAAGACACGGTTCTTTCTTGGCTTCTTGGTTGTAGTTGGCTGCTCCTGACCGTCATCATCATCATCATCTCCTCTGTCCTTGTCTCTCCTCTCGTCCTCTCCATAATTCTTCTCCTTCTCTTCTGTGTCTCCTTCAAGATGATTCCTCTTGTTTTTTGCCTTCATTTTAGGTTGTGGTCAAATCTATATCGATGATCCAATCCAAGTGATGATATCAGTAAGCGAGAGCGATCCCTCCCATGTATCTCTGCTGAGCGGCAGTTATCAACTGATGGAATGTTACCTGTGCAGCTAAGTGTACAATGTCTGTGTGATGTCATAGCCTTTCCTTTGTGATGTCATAGCCTTTCCTTTGTGATGTCAGAGATCAACAGAGTTCCATAGTCTTGTGAGTGAGGGAAGAAATGCACCAACATATATGTGTATAATGTGTATAGATACTAACTATATATATATATATATATATATATATATATATATATATATATATATTCTACTTTTGGAAGAGAAAAAACAATTAATTTGCTTTACAAAAAAATAAAGAGGTTCTGTCTCGGTATCATGTTACAATATCTGTGTATTTTACTGTATAAATGTCCGAAGCAGAAATAGGCCAATAGAATTTGGTTACCCGCTGTTTTAATGTATTTTGTAAAGTTATTAAAAATATTAAAATCAGGCATTTTTGTTAGAAATTTTATATTAAGATATATAAAGATTTTTTTTTCTGCCAATTTATCCCATTTTACTGAGACTGTTCTTCTTACTGACCCCCTCTTCATATATACACAACAATGGGGGGCTGTGCTGTGTGTTTCTGTAAGTCTTTTACATACAAACAAATTATTACAACAATAATAACAACGACAATAATATAAATACCGTATAGCTGTAGGGTGTAGAGACAGTATATACAAGTCCACCCAGGTATTAGCTGCTCCAGCCTCATTCTCCCCATACACATCAGTGTAATAACAGCCACATGTGCAAACCACAACCACACTAATAACCCTCCTAACCTCATCTGTGCACAATACCCAACATCACATATACTAACCCCCTGGGCTGCTGGTATCGTCTCACACCAAATAACTGTGCCCACACCCAACACCACACACTAATATACAATAGTGTAGTGCTGTGTGTTACATAGGAGAGTTAGATACAGCAACTCATCTGAGTCTATCACACCAGAGGCGGCCTGGCTTCCCTCATACTCAGTGGTGGACATATCACTTGTGCAGCCGCTACGGCTGCACAGGGGCCCCGGGCAACACAGGGGCCTGCCAGGCTCAGACTATGAGCCTCAGCCTAGCGGGCCCCTCCACTGCCATGATAGGCTTAGATACAGCAGCTCAGTAGACAGTATCGCACATGATAGGCTTAGATACAGCAGCTCAGTAGACAGTATCACACATGATAGGCTTAGATACACGAGCTCAGTAGACAGTATCACACATGATAGGCTTAGAAACACCTGCATGTTGCATGTAATATGCTGTGTGATATTGAAAGTTTTATTACCATCGCTGGATACAAAATCCACTGCCCTTACCACATTCGGGCAAGCCACACGGCAGTGGATTTTGTATCCAGCGATGATAATAAAACTTTCAAGATCACACAGCATATTACTTGCAACACGGAAGGTGTCATTTATTATGCTACCTGTCGTGTAATCTCATTTATGTAGGACTCGCCTCGCGGAAACTGAAAACAAGGGTCCGAGAACATGTCCTAGACATCTGGCGAGAGATGGAAAAGGAAGATCTATACCAGCGGAAACCAATTGCCAGACACTGTAAGATGGCACATGATGGGAATGCAAGCCTCCTGAAGATAAGAGACATTGACAGAGTCGACATTGGAAGAAGAGGAGGGGATTGGAAATTTTTTTTGGCACAGATGGAAACGCGTTGGATCGTTAGGATCGACTGTGTAAGTCCTAGAGCAGGGGTACTCAACAACTTTTAGTGGAGGTCCACTTACCGGGGTCTATTGTCAGGTGAAGGTCCGAGCTGAACATCAGTAGGAAACGTGTTTTGTTAATTTTCACAAACGTTCAACTATTTACATACAGAATTGCTGCTTATTAGCAGGAAAACGGGCATTTTTTCTCTCTCAACAGCCCTTTGGTATTAGGTACCAAAGGGGTGACTGCCCTGGTAGTATATAACCCCCCTGTTGCTCCCCCAGTAGTGTATAGCCCCCTGTTGCTCCCCCAGTAGTATATAACCCCCTGTGAGCTCTCCCCCTGTAGTATATAGCCCCCTGGGAGCTCCCCCAGTAGTATATAGCCCCCTTGTGAGCTTCCCCCAGTAGTATGTAGCCCCCCTGTGCTTCCCCCAAGTAGTATATAGCCCCCCTGTGAGGTCCCCCAAGTAGTATATAGCCCCCCTGTGCTCTCCCCCTGTAGTATATAGCCCCCTGTGAGCTCCCCCAGTAGTATATAGCCCCCCAGTAGTATATAGCCCCCCTGTGCGCTCCCCCTAGTAGTATATAGCCCCCCAGTAGTATATAGCCCCACTGTGCGCTCTCCCCCTGTAGTATATAGCCCCCTGTGAGCTCCCCCCAGTAGTATATAGCCCCCCAGTAGTATATAGCCCCTGTAAGCTCCCCCAGTAGTATATAGCCCCCCAAGTAGTATATAGCCCCCTGTGAGCTCCCCCAGTCGTATATAGCCCCCCAGTGCGCTCCTCCCCTTATAGATGGCCCACAGACAAAAAAACAAACAACCCACAACTCACCTAGCACCTCGTTCCCCACTGGCGGCTGTCTTCTTCTCTTCTCCTGTCCGTCCGCCCCCCGGCTGATACGCGCTCTCTGGGGATGTCCCGGGATTCCCCAGCAGAGGGCGTACCAGTGACCTCAGTGTGTGCTGCCGGCCTGTACTTCCGGCAAGTACAGGCCGGCAGTGTACACAGAGGTCTTTGGTGCGCGCTCTGCTGGGGAATCCCCGGGACATCCCCAGAGAGCGCGTATCAGCCGGGGGCTGGACCGGCACTGCCCCATCCCCACAGGCGTACAGAAAACTAAGGACAGTATGCCTATGTGGCGGGAGGCATTGCAGTAGGGAGCGGGACCTCCTAACCAACCCCGGATCCGGTCCGCCCCGGGCGGTTATGAGGTCTGATCAGGGAGCCGGACAGCTGGCCTCCGCGGTCCAGGTTTGGACCGCAGTCCGCCAGTTGAGGACCCCTGTCCTAGAGGGTTGAATGAAGTTCTGAGCTTTGCTTCCTTCTTATAGCTGGATCTAACTCTGGTTCCCTATATATACATACTGTTTTTAGTTACTAATTGTTGTTTTTTATGTGTTTTTAGAATTTTCGTGAGAAGTCCTGTCCTGGAGGATTACAAGAACAACGTCCATTCTGACCACCGGGAGTCGGTGAGGGGGGGGGGGGGGAAGCATTTTTTGTTTTCACATGTCATTGATTTTCCCACTTTGATTCAAGCGCTGACACTTTGGTCCATCATGTTCTCATGAAATGTTGTTGTTCATACGGTTGTGTTCTAATTTGTCATTAATTTATCACTTCTATTCAGATATACTCTTTTATTTTTATTACTGCACATTCATATTATAATATTTTTGTCATTTGCATTTTGCTCAATTATGCCCGGTCACTTTACATATTCTTTCCTCATTCTATTCATACACTTTCATTCTTTTGCACATATACACTTTACTGTGCACTCCGTAGCACTTACACTTTATTGAGTTTAACATCCATCTATTATCATGCACTTTATTGTTTTTATATATATTTTATATATATGCAATTAATGTGTTAAGTATATGGGCTTCCTGTACAAATTATATGTACATTAAGGCGAGAATCTCGCTGGCAAGCCCGGCAGGTCCTGGCAGTTCCCACACACTACATACTTGCTGCGGTCTAAACGACCGCAGCGAGTATGTAATTTTAACCGCCCTTAACCCCTTCTGATGCCGCCCGCTCCGCTCCCCAGCTCTGTATACATTACCTCTCCTCACTGCACGGATCCGGCGTCCTGCTCTCCCGTCTGGCCAAACAGTGTGTTGCCCAGCCGCAGTCACTTATTGGCCGGACGGGAGAGCAGAACGCCGGACCCGTGCAGCGAAGAGAGGTAAGGTATATACACAGCGGGGGAGCCGGGCGGGAGCAGAAGGGGTTAAGGGCAGCAGAATTACATACTCGCATATTCTTGCATGCATTTACTTATATGTATTCAGTGAGTGGGCGGTAGCTATCCGGAGGCGGTGTGACGCTTCCTCCATGCCAGGTTAGCGTCCTCAGCTTCCTGGCAACGCGGCGTGATGACGTGCGGGTCACGTGACGTTGTTGCGCTGCCGCATCGGGAAGCGGAGCATGTGACTGGTTAGGGGGAGGCATCTATACACCGAGAACTCCGGCTAGCTATGGTGTATTTAAGGACAGGGACACGGGGGAATGCCAGCCTCCTGGAAAAAGCTAGACCCAAAACGGGCGTTGGAGGAGCGGCACATATCCACCTCGCAGGTAGTGTTATTTCTATTACTTCATCTCCCTCACCGGTGCTTACTAGGTCACTGGCCTCTGTGCAATTGGTTTGACTATACCAGTTACTGGAGGGTTAGTGCAATGGCAACTACTGACACAGGTGTGGTGTTATTTGTATATTCCTTTACATTGCGCTTTATGTATTTATAATTCTTATTTCCTGTGGGGTGTGATTGCCTATGTGCATGGCTATGAGATCATCTTTTAATACATGTAGTATGTATTTTAATGTATTCCTGTTAAGAACTCACCTGCCAGCGCTCCTGCGGCATCATCTGCTCTCCCGGCTCCGTCGGTCGGCGCTAGGACTCAGCGCCGACGCGGCCGCGGCCAGCTAT